>NC_087203.1:6795299-6847799 GCF_015104395.2 Macrobrachium nipponense
CAGAACGACTGCAGCGGTTGTTTGGAGAGGGTTGCTGAGGAATTCGGAGGTTAGTGTGATAGCAACAATTTGGTTTGTGTTTGTTAACTATATTAATTGTTTTCACAAAAGGAATTATTGTGAACATTCATTAAGTGTGTAACAATAAATATTGTTGAAAGCATGCAAAAACAGTGTGCCTACGGAAAGTTATTTTGGTTTATTTTTGTTAACTGTAATAATTGTTTTCACAAAAGGAATTATTGTAAACAATTAAATAAAGTATATAACATTAAATATTATTTTGAAATCTAACTTTTTATTACATACCTGGGTGTAACAGCTAGCCGTTCCTCTGTTGAAATACAGCTTCTTAAGTCTGTATCTTGTTTGCATATGTCTGCTTCTATATGTAATAGTAGTTCACAAAATTTTTCGTAGCTCATACGGAAATATTGGAAGAACTTTATGTTGTCCCGTTTTAAATGTGGGAATAACGTTTTATATTCCCCTTCTCCCTCCCTCGATTGGCATATATTATGTATCCACATAATTTGTCGATTATAATGCAGAACACATGACCTTCTACTACCAACTGGCTGCGTCGGTTCCGTTTCTGTGGCTTCTGGCTCAGTGTGCGCGCTGGACGTCGTTTCTGTTCTGTTCTGAGGCTTCGGTGGCTTCGGCGGCGGTTCCGTTCCGGCTCAGTGTGCGGCAAGCTGAAGGCTAACGTTAGTTCAGGCTGTCGAAGACGGTCAGGCAATTCCTGTGCGTTTCCTCATTTAAATATGACTTGATATTGTCACGACGTGGCATTCTTTTGATCATGGAGGGTACACATAATTTGTCAAAGGGTCACCTATATAGTCTCCACAGAGATTCATCCGCTATTCATTTCCATGAGTGAAGTTCACAGAACCCAACGTTTCGGTAAACGTGAATTTCTATCCATTGCAGAAGTCTCATATGACACTGTCACCTTTTTCCCAAGCAGAGAGTCGTCTTTAATTAATAGAACTCAGAATTATTATTAATAACGGGAGGAAAGAAACGGTTTCAATGACAGTACCACTTCTATACATGACAAAACAATTCAAAGGAGATTTAGACAAAATTTTCTGAGTTCTCCAGAGTTTTTCCCAGGAAGTGTCTGGTTGATCAGCTGGTATACAATATATATATATATATATATATATATATATATATATATATATATATATATATATATATATATATATATATATATTATTAAAAATTCCACCTTGTCTCCTCCCAGAAAATACAATTACATTGAATATTTAGGCCTTGACTAGGGGACGAGGGGTTTGCACAAAGAAAAAAAAGTTGAAGACCTAAACTAAAAAAAAAAAGTTGAAAAACTAAGGCATAAGGCTTGTTTTACTGAAGAGGGAGGAATTTACATAAAAGCTGGACTCTAGTTTTAAAAGCACTATATTTACATAAATTTACAAAGGTCCAGGAACACAAGGGCAGGTGAAACTGCTTTTCAGTCCACCCAAACATGTGGTGGGAGCAGTCCGGCCACGTTTTTAGGGAAATTGCGCAACGTATAGAAATTGCAAGCTTCGAAGGATTTCCAAGTCCTACCACAGCCAAGGCACAGTGTTTGTCTGCAAATAGAGGGCATGGGCATAAGGCAGGGGGACACACGAGGGCGAACTTTACTCACTATTTCTCTCAATCAAAAAGGCCACTCATGGGGGAAGAAATGACTGGGAAATTTGCACAGCAGAAACTATTCGTGGCTTAAATTCACAGGGGAGTAATTACAGAATTGAGCCCAGATGGCGAGGGGGAATGAAACACTGCACAAGTCGCCTTGGAAAAAGGAAATGAAATACAGACAAAAGATAAAACAATTCCCTGGTTGAAATGGAATTTCCTTAGAGTACCTGAGTAATGATGCTGGTTGCCTTCTCCTTGAAGTCTCGACAATATGGACTTTAAAAATATACTTGGGCTTCCCAAAGCATGGGAAAGCCAGGCGCAGGAGGTGGGGTGCGCCAGTGGCGTCTGGTAAGGGGCCAGTGGTCTGACCTTGCCGAGGTCTGGACTTCTTCTGCAGCTGGGCTCCTGCTTTCCAGGCCTTTTGAAGTGGTTGCTCTGTAGGGGGTAATTCCAAGCACCAATGGGAGAAGCGATAGCTCTTTCAAGAGAAAAAGGGAGAATGGAGAGAATAGGTTCTTTTCCAAGTGGAAGGGGCAACTTGTATAGCATAGATGCATTAAACTTGGGTTAAAAGACTATTTCTTCCTTGGTTCTGGCTTAAATCTTGAACAAAACTTATATTATATATATATATATATTTTACTAATATATATATATATATATATAATATATATATATACCAAAATATATATATATATATATCTATATATATAATATATATAATATATATATATATTTTTGTATATATATATATTATATATATTAGATATATATATATATATATATAAAATATATATATATATTATCATTCTCTGTATACCATGTTTTTAAAGGAACAAATCTGGGCAATCAAAATTTTGACTACTCAGAAATCTACACCTTGTGTAAAAACTCTGAAACTGACTAAGGGGGCATTCAGGGCTATGAACAGAAAATGTAAAGAGAACCTTTGATAGAAACACTAGCTTACTTCAAGGATTAAATGTAAATGCAAGTTTGTCCACATATGAATTATTGTTTCTATAAGATTAATCAGAAGATATGATACAGGAGCACTAATCAGAACTGTCTTTACTATGTACAATAGCAATAACAAATATGCTACTAAGTTGCAAGCAAGAGCACTCAGAAGGATGATTTATAAATTAAGCCTAGCTACAGTGAATAACACTATGAGCGGAGCACTGTAAGCAAGCCTTTGCTCTCGCTGGTATCCCAGACTTAAACCCAAGCTTGTTACTGGTAGAATACGTTGAATGGCACTGCTGAACTACTGGAGAAGGCACCCAACGGGGTATGCTACACAGATCTGCAAAGCAGTCAGAGCTGATACATTAGTCCAATGATGAATAAAACTAAAGTAAATGCAAAAGCATGTACATTACTCGAATTTTATAACACTCTACTTTGCTTACATATACTAGCTGGTTGGTAGTGTAATTGGATATCACTTGCCTAAAACAATTTCACCGTTATTAATGCTCACATAAGTCTAAGATGGAGACTGAATTGTTAAGGAATGGGAATATGAGAAAACAGTTGAAACAGGGAATGAGTGCTAGGAATAGGAGGTGAAGGGCCGACAGCGACTTCCAATTTCAGTTGCCTTGGTTCGTGGATAGAACGTCACATATTCAGGGCCAGGGCATCAGCAGAAGGATGTAAGGTTACTTGCAGGCTTCACAAAGAACAGTCAAATGCTTCTCGTCAAGCAGCGTCGTATAGGAACTTCTAAGGGAGACTCGCAGTGGAGCGTTCAATGCGGACATCTAGGCAGAGTCCAGGCTGCAGGATAACAGGTTCAGGCAGAGACTACCCTGGTCAGCGGCTAGCCAAAATTTGGAAATCGCCGCAGGCCGAGTCGTAGGGCGATCAAGGAAACTGGTTAGGGCAAAGTACAGTTTGGTAGGCCAGGTCAGGCCATAGTTATACCAGATGAAGGAAGAGATGGTCACATCTAGTTCAGACTAGTGTGAATCTCCAAGGGTGCTTTCATTGCTTTCATCTCTACCACCAATGACCACTCTCATGCAATTATGCCTAAATGAGGTAATTGAACGCAGGCAGGAAGGTCTGGAAAATGGGGCACAATGGAGGCTGTCATGGGTCAAGAGGTTTTAGGATGGCCGTCGGTCAAGCAGGTATATGGAAACGGAATAGTGGAGGCAGAGGGGTTTCGATAACAATAGCGAGGAAAAGAAGTCAGGTAGAAGCAAGGACGGACAGATCATCGAGACGTGTGAACTTTCGCGAGTTGGAGGGCGACTAGCTGCTAATGGCCTCTTGTAAAATAAGACTGGGGACTTACGTGCAAAGGAGTATGATAGAGAAAGAACCTCTGTTCCCTACGTGCAAGAGACCCTTCCAGGGAATTGGCATATGGCCGGCATTAACGTCTCACAAGGAAATGACAGGCTACTACGCAGGTGTGGAGTGTCATCAAAATCATATTCACAAGGGAGAAGGGGTTTGCCTCAAAATACAATCTCTCACAGTGGTCCAAATGGTCAAAACAAGATAGGTCTCCTTAACTGGATATGACATTTCCCACTCTCGAATTTTATGCTTCCAATTTGTTTGAAGAACAGAAAATAAAAAGAGGGTCCAAAATGGTTGCTCGTGGAAATTATATATTATATATATATATATATATATATATATATATATATATATATGTATATATATATATATATATTTATATATGTGTGTGTGTGTATGTATGTATGTATGTATGCATGTATGCATAACTGAATAACGAAAAGATGGACCGTGATGGATAAATGAATAAAGGTAAATGCCACGAAGGAAAGTAAAACAGCAGAGTAGAGCTGAACCTTTCGACTTACTGTCCTTTATTTACCAAACTGCTAAGTAAAGGACAGTAAGTCGGAAGGCCTAGCTCCACTCCACTGTTTCACTTCCCATCGCGACATACATATACATATATAAATATATATATATATATATATATATATATATATATATATATATATATATATACATATATATATACGTATATATATATATAGTATACATATATATATATATATATATATATATATAGTGTGTGTGTGTGTGTGTGTGTGGTATGTATATATGCCATTTTTTTAAACGCCTTTGAATTCTACTTACTTGTAAGCAAAGAACGTTAAGCCAAACGAACGTTAGCCAAAACTTTGGCCTCTCTCTTTCTCTCCTGATAAAGTGCTCTCTCTCTCTCTCTCTCTCTCTCTCTCTCTCTCTCTCTCACACACACACACACACACACACACAACCGCCTTCTTACCTTTCTCTCTTACAGTTCATAACCCATGAAGGTCGCTGAATTAGATCCCAAATTACAAAAATAAATTTTATTCGTAAAAATCCAACAAGGCACAGATTAATTGAATGAGACGAACCCTGAAACTCTAACTTCTACATGAAACATGAGTAAAACTCAAATGATACACCGACATAGAAAGTGGTAAATCAAAATATAAAATGAGAAGCCAAAATATAACTGGGTTGGAAAAAAAATAGTCAAAATCCTTTTCTCTCCAGCAACTAACTCATCTTTAAATACCAGTCAAAAAATACACCATTAATCACAATAATTCTCCCCAGTCAAGATTACGGTTGAAAAGGTCCCCAGTCAATTTGACATGGGCCACTTCATTCCCCATCATTAGGGACCCACATTCATCTGAGAAAGAAGGATCCCACTTAAATATATAAAAATTATAAAAATCAATGCACAGGACAAATGTAAAAATCGAAACAAATATAAATAACCTGAAACAAAGTCACATATTAATGTGAAAGCTCTGAAACCAATGTTCAAGGTGTAAAGGACAAAAATACACTTTGGGCGCAGAATGGAAGTAGTTCACTTACCCCTTCAGCAGAAGATAAGCGCCCACTCAGAATGGGTCCATTGTAATTCGTGACATGACCCCAGGTGCCGAATTATACATCATTTTTTATACAGGAAACATACAGTCACGCACACACGTCACACGTACGTATGGTCGTAGGATCTGCCCATAAAATTTGATCAAAACCAGATCGTGTGTCTATCACCTGAATTTCCAGGTGAACTGAATATCATTATTTCACGGATGACTCCATCATCACGCCACCTCAGAGTAGCGCTGAATCTCGATTGCAAATGCGAAAAGAATTTCGCTTCGTCTCTAGGTAGAACACAAAAGATTGATGAATCACTTTGTTCATAACAGTGCTCATATTTCTGTACATATCTCCATACCTATTACACACACACACACACACACACACACACACGCACATATATATATATATATATATATATATATATATATATATATATATATATATATATATATATATATATATTTACTTGGCATATTAAAAAAGTATCCAACCTTTATCCATATAAAATATCGTATGCAGAGACAACAACCTTACAGTAATCTTCTTCAAAGTCTCCTTGGGCTAACGCACTTCTCCCAACAATTCGACCACTGTCAGAAGCAGCACTGGACCGCTTCTTTTGAGATGGCGCGCATCTGGTCAGTAGCATTCTTCCGGATGTCTTCTCTGGACTGAGATCTGGTTCCTTTCAGGGGTATTTTCAGCTTGGGGAAAAGCCAGAAGTCACACACACAAACTTAAATTGCTCAGCTTCCCTCAGAAATTCTCTCTCTCTCTCTCTCTCTCTCTCTCTCTCTCTGAAGAAGTGGGAGCTCCATCGCACTAACGCACCTGTCCATTCCTCACATTTGATGCAGAGTTTCCTGGCCAAGCACAACACACCTGTGCTTCATCAGGCTCCCTAATCTCCCGATATGGCTCCATGTGAGTTCTCCAAATTAGAAAAAACACTTTGGCTACTAATTTCGGGTATGTCATTTTGTCTGTCTCTCTTTCTCTCAAAGTTTTGAGTCATTGATAGATGAACTTATTGTGTTACTCGATTGTTTAGTGACCAGAGAATGTTCCATTACACTTACCGTTTTTCCTTTCACTTCATGAGGATTTCCTTTCCACAGCGAGGTGGTTCCCCACAAATGCAGCTTCTGGATTAATCTTAACTTTTTCACTGATTTTATCGAGGCATAACATAGAATCACGATGTTCACTGTAGTATCTACATCTATGGTTATTTTGACACTTAAATTAATGCGTTGTGAGTTGTGACCACAATGACTACATTTAAAACATAAAATATGTGGTTCATTGTGCACCGCAACCCTCCTATAACCAATGAATGGGACAAACCTTTTCAGGAATTTCATCTCTGATAAGGGCAATCACCCGTGACTTTGAAATAACCTCACCATCTTGCTTAACCTTTCGCTGCTCAATCCAAACAGTTTGCCAGCCAGTAGTAGCTCTTCATCCATGCAAACCAGAAAATCAAAGACTATAACCTTAGTTCATTTTCCCAGGTATTTAGGATAATCCAAACAAATACCTTCAGATCCAGTGGCATTCAGGTGTCTCACAGTAATGTTATCCCGATATGTACGTTTCATGAATAAAATTACAACTTACGATTATGATCCATATCAAGGCTACTGGGGAAATAGAAAACTTTCTTTTATCATCCTCTGTGCCAAAACTAAGCTGACTTTCCACATCAGAACTATCATATTCCATAATGTTACCATTATTAGACCATATCTTTTTACTCAAAGTCAAGCCTACGTTAACACTGCTAGCACCATCCATTGCCATATTTGTGCTGTTATCATCCACCCGAGATTTCCGGTTCTTCTTCCTTTTCTGCTTACTCATGACTTTAGAGCCTTCACTTGTTTCACTACTTGACAATATCAGATCAGAGCATACAATAGTTTCCTAGCTATTATTCTGTCTATCTCTCACACCCTTGACATTATTTGAGGCGATTCAACGCGTATCCTCTCTCTCTCTCTCTCTCTCTCTCTCTCTCTCTCTCTCTCTTCTCTCTCTCTTTCCCTGAGTAAGTGAAGAAGCACATTACAGGACGTCTTTTCCTATCGAATGCCTGGGAAAGAGTCTCGGACATTCTCAACTGATTGCTTAACTTCGAAAGATCAGTGAAGCAGTTCAGTATTTTCTTTGCGGCCAGTAACCAACCAATCGACCATCATCTGTTAGTGGCGGTGGAATGCAAAACAAGTCTGACCCAAAGCTGAATAATGACAATTCGGTCCACAACAGATTAGGCTGAGTAATTCCTTCAAGTTTCATCATCAAGGAATGATTTTAGTTTCTCTCAGCCATGTGGTAAATTCTAATTGCAGCACTGCAAGACTCAACAAAATTGGTGTCAATTTCAGTGAGCAATTTCATCTCCATGTGTTGAATTTGGGTCTCTTTCTCATGGTAAGCTCGTCTACATGTATCACCATACCATGGCTAGTCATTTGTCCTGAATTTGGTGACTTTTTTGGGTACACAGACAGACCTGACTAAAATGGCCATGAGAATTTCTTTTAACATATTCTTGGCATCAGGACCTCATATGGCATCTGAAATATTAAATGCCTGACAGTGGTCAAAGGTCACTGTAGGTCGTTGTTTGCCTAAACTGGCAGCAGTTCGAATCCCACTGGTAGCGAAGCACATCAGCAATTCCCCTTAGATATAAGTTATTCCCAAAGTATAGTACATCTATAAGGGCCATTGATGAGAGAGGAAGACACTGGGCTGGATGACGACAAGTCTAACCGTGGTGTGTATTTCCTGCAGACTATAAGTTTCACTAAGAAAAATATGTGGATACACGTTTTGTTTTAAACAGTCGGTTTTCATCTACGCGTGTCAAAAAAAAATGTAGGAAAAGTCCATACAAGTTGAAAGATGTAAGAAGTATGCAGTGAACAAAAACATCAGTAATTTAGAGCAGTTTATGGCCGTTGGACTGTAAACGATGAAGGAAAGCAGGATAAACGACGAAAGAGGGCGGAAACTAATGGAGAAAAATGGAAATAGACGGTTATATTCAGAGCAGAGGCTAAATAATCCTGAAATGGGTATATTGAAAAGTCCCGTATTGTCAGATTAGCACTTGAGACAAAGATCCTCCAATAATATTTGTCCAGAGTTGCTACATATCAGCGAGATCAAGTTAGCCACCGCCGCTGGTTAGAGGATGAGTGAAATTCCGAGCCCTCGATGCGACATTTTTCGCATGTAACTAAAAGGACTTGATACCATCAAGGAAGGGAAGGTAACGATAGAAGAAAATCCGACAAGTTAGGTGGTGCTTGGTGACTGAGAGATCGCCCAGCCGAAATTGCAACAACTCTGCGGGTGTGAAAAGGAGGGGCTACAGAGAAGGGTGCGGATGGAGCCCAATAAAGAGTAGGTGAACAGCCTGAAGAGATGAAGGAAACTGAAGGCATGAAAAAAGAAAACCTCGCTGAGGTTCTTTTGACGCTCGGAAGAAGTATGAGATTTTATGAACTCTCTCTCTCTCTCTCTCTCTCTCTCTCTCTGGTTGATGAAAATATCAATTAATATGAAATTTCAAATCATTTTCATTTTACAATTGCCTCCCTATTTAAACATTAATGAACTTGGTGAAAAGGAAGTAATATGACTCTTATAGATATTTTAGTAACTTGAAATCAAAGAAATCACCCCATCAGACTCATGATTATTCAATAAAAAAAACAATTTCAAAATGAAATGAAAAGGAAGAACATGTACGATAGATTTAGATCTCTTTTGTGCAAGGTACTTCAATTATTTTATTCCGAGGTACCCTGCACCTCCTGAAGTCATTTTTCACAAAAGGGTCATTCGTATTCATTTTTCTCAAAGGCATATAGTACTGATCACTTATTCTCACGTCTTGTGCATCCGTTTGCAACTCATTGCTACTTGCACCAGGCTACTAACGTTTGTAAGATGAGGTAGGAATGTTCGGTGTTTTATCACAAGACAAGGTGTCCTCCTTTAGTCACTGCTTCAAATTGTCTGCAAGCTTTTTATTGTGCTTTGAATGTTAGCGTTGCAGTAGGGAAACTTCGGTATCTATTTTCTGGAATGAATTCTAATTTTGTCATTCATCTGACAATTAGAATTTCCCGTCCCTTATACTGACTGCCAATAGAATGCTTCTTAACAAAAATGATAGAGCTCCATCACATCATCTGTCCTAATTTTGAGCCATTTATCAACAGCGCTGGCTTAAGTCCATTAATCTTGCTCAGTGTGAATGAGTGGTGTTACCAGATCTTGAATAGAAGTCAGTCAGGAGAAATATTACTAGTAGTCTTTATCTTGGATAAGAGGTCTTGAATTAGGTGGTAACCCTCGCCTTTCTAAAAAGGCTCTGTGAAATCAGCATTCTTTTCCCAAGTGTCAATGATATTCTTCACGTTTGAGTTGTGGGTTCGCTGCTGAAGATGGAGTCGCTTCTAGAAATGAAGACAAAAAGGCAAAGTTAAATTATTCTTGCCTATCAGTATTGATGGAATAATACTGTATTGCAGATAATAGTCTTGAATGGTCATGTAGGTTGCATTGATACTAAAATGTGAGCCGCTTGCCTTGTCAATTCAGTGGCCTTATTCTGAATTATTAATGAAGGCGAGAAAAACTGCACAATTTTGAAGATCTATGAAACTCTCTCTCTCTCTCTCTCTCTCTCTCTCTCTCTCTCTCTCTCTCTCTCTCTCTCTCTCTCTCTCTCTCTCTGATTTTCGTGAAATGGGGCGGTAGCATTTTTTATGCAGTAAATATTTAAAGTAACAATCTAGAAAGCGAAGGTCATTAGGTAGGAAACAAATGGACCATCCAACTAGTTCAAATGTCTGATTTGAAACTGCAAACGTGATGTACACTAAATATGTAAATATTATAAACTATTCTTAGTACACTAATCTGCGAAGATAATTATAAAAAATTACATTTGAAGAAAGGGCCTTTTGACTGTATCTTACCTGAGTGACAAAGTCTTTCCCTTGCATGTCCTTCAGATGGACGATATTAGAATGATTACTGCCAATCCCTCTTCCGGTCAGTCTGGCCTTTTCCGCCCATGATTTTATAGGGTATTTTATGAATTTCTATGCTGGCGTCTCGGAGCAAATGTATGAGGCCGATTTCCAATAATCGTTACACACATTAGCAGTCGGAAAACCCCTTGGATTACAATTTTTTAATAGCATGGCAGCCTTTGCAAAAAAAAAAAAATGTGTTCTATTTATTTCCGATTGTTTGATTCTTGTATATGATTATATCGAAATCTTCATACCATTACTGGCAACTGTAACTTTCATGCAAGGTTGTTTTGATCGTCCGTTGTTACACTGTTTTCGGTGAAGAACGACTTTTTCATTTAATGCAAGAAATGTGGAAAGTTTTGTCAAAAATATCAAAGCCCTCGGCCGGTTGACTCCCTCATCCCTCTCACGCGGCCACTCTTCTCATATACCAATTTACTGCGCAGTTTTAAAAGTTTCTGAAGCGAGATTTATAGAAAAAACAGTTGAAAAATCATGCGAAGGCTTTTTATGTCCTCTAGTTTTATTTGTTCTTTATTACTTTAATCGTATACAGTACTAAAATAAATTTCCTCTGTGGTTGCATTCTCTGCTTTAGTCTCTCTCTCTCTCTCTCTCTCTCTCTCTCTCTCTCTCTCTCTCTCGCTAACTATAATTTTCAGACTACTATAATGTTAATACCATATGATGTGTTGCAATAAAGTTTTAGGTGGGTACCTAATTAGATGGCATGCAAGGCATGTTGGCAAGTATTCTCGTCTAGTACGTTAGAGTTTCACATATGTTTCCTTTCTCTTCTCATCGGCGAGCCTGAACTAAAAAAGGGCATAGATTGTTCATCCTACTCCAGTTTGCTTTTGAGCAACAGGATTCAACTTTACTTCATAGGAGAGATCTTCTTTCCATAAAGATGCATTCTTTCAGCTTTCCTTCATCTAGCAGAACACTCCGTAACGATCCATTCTTGTTTATACATCTGGGTTTTTTAATAAGTAACCACCCAATCCCACTCACCTCACGCCCAAGCTCCTCGCCTTCATCCAGGGTGTTTCTTAAACGAAGTCGATTCAAAGGAGCTGTGAATTCGAAAAGCACGGCAGATACAAAGCATGAAATCTGACTGACATATGCTATGACGTTGTTACACTCCTCAATACTTTATTCATAAAAATACATCAATATATTTTCTAATTCAACTATTTTTGTGTCCTAATTTTTTACTAAGGTCAAGTAAACCGTCGCCCCTATTTCCTGAAAACGTTAAAGGATCATTAGCTTTCAATCAGTTCTGGCTAACGTGAAGAGAAAACTTCAGAGGTTGAATCCTCTTGGTAATAAGATCCCTGAGAGATTCGGCACTGAGACTATCTGAGACATCATGAGGGACGACAGAAGAGAAAAATGATGAAGAGAAGCGATAAGAGTCATTAGTAAAATGAAAGAGGGGAAAAGGAAAGCGTGGAGATGAGGGGGAATAGAAAATGAAAGACAGAAACGATAAAACTGCTAGACAGGAAACTAAGAATCGCGCAGATTTAAAAGGAATAGAAGGAGCGTTAGAATGTCCAAAAAAATCACTAGATGTCTCAAAGGTAGGAATCGTATTGTATAAAACGCTATTGCATTGCTTTATTAAAATACAAAACAAATAATCTACAGGTAGGAACTCATCGTTTGGGCTTAGTCTTCCATCCAGGAGCCACATTTTTCATCTGTAGCCCAATACCATAGAGCAAATTAAAGATACTTTTGTTTCAGTTAGTTTGGCAGACCCCAGAGATCTATATCAGGCCTGTTATTCTTTTCAACACCTTCCTGCACTTCGGTACGAGCTGCCTTTAGCCATGGCCCATGCAGGCAGGAGGCCGCCTTAATTCTAGAGTCTAGACCAATAGACCCGTCATCATTCAAAATACGTAGTTAGGCCTTCAGAACAGAACATTTCGTAACATCCCAAGGTTCATGACGTAAATTTTCGACCTTTTATTATCATTATTTTAACGGTATGGTTACACTAGCGTGTGTACATGTATATATGTATGTATGTATGTATGTATATGAATATACATATATATATATGTGTGTGTGTGTGTGTGTGTGTGTGTGTGTGTGGTGTGTATGTGTATGTGCGCGTGCGTGTGTATAAATATATATATATATATATATATATATATATATATATATATATATATATTCATGTATGTATGTATATATATACAAATATATGTATTGTGGTCAAGGGGAGGAATACACGACCATTATTGCTTCCTACGTTTCGTGATTCACAACCCCATCAACAGGGAATTCTGTAGAAATTGGATAAATTAACAAAAGTACTGAATGGCTAAAACTGAATTACATTAATATATCAATAATTAAAATCTAAAAAACCCAGTTCAATATTGTACACACTACACACTTATATGCATACACACAAAGCATAAACTCAGGTCACATACGGATATATGGTTACAAACAAGAACACATTAAAAACAGCAAAATCACAAAATACTCCAAAGAATTACATAAAAAAAAGTTTTTATTGTTAAGAAATTTTCTTACAATAATACTTTAATAATAATTGCTTTCCAAACAAAACTTTCTGTAGAATTCTTTCCAGACTACTGAACAAATCATTCAGCCTTACAGTAAACTTTAATGTCTCTAAAATCATTATATTATACGCCGTTTTCCCATATTGACATGATGATAGCTTTAGAAGGGTTTACATTATGATCATTCAGAAGTACTTTGGGCCATTGACATCAAAATCCTCCCAAAAAATCGAAAAACAATCGGCTTGATCTTCATGTGTAAGGATCGGCTTTGCCCTTTGATGTCGTCTGGGAACGTCGGATCTACCAGGCGGCTTCTCAGGGTTAGAGCCGACTCTCATAAGGGGGCGAGTTATAGAACTGGATGCCGATTGCCAAATCCAGAGCTATCCTATGTAAGAAATCAAGCTACCAAGTGCAAAACGCATATAAATTACGATGATTTTATCGTTATTGGCCAAGCACATAACCAACAAAAACCTCAGATACGTGAGTCTTTAAATATTAAACTTCGTGTTCCCTCATTCAACGCTCAAACTGTCTCTATTCCATTGTTTCTAACATTACTATATGTACATCTGATCTTTTTGCTCGTTTTTATCAATACATTTTCCTGCTATATACCTAGACAGTGCTGTTAGTGTGGTTCTGTCGTTTGTGTTATAAGGTTAGCGTCTTCTGCTTTTTTATGAGCATATGACTTTGTGTATTTAAGTGTGCTCTAGTGTGTTTAATTTTCAACTGCCTTTGTAGATTTTTAATTATTAATATTTTAACATAATTCAGTTTTAGCCGTTCGATACTTTTATTAATTTATTCGATATTCCTTAGAATTCCCTGATGATGGGATTGCGAATCCCGAAAAGGAGGAAGCAACAAAGAACCTGTGAATCTCCTGCGTATTCCTGCCCTTCACTACAATTTATGTTTGTGCACCACTGAATTTGCCCAATTTATAATGTACACACACACACACACACACATATATATATATATATATATATATATATCATTATATATATATATATATATATATATATACTATATATAAACTTTATACAATATACATTACAGTAATCAATATTTATATATCATGTATTATATATGATTATAACATATGTATATATATATATATATATATATATATATATATATATATATATCTATATATATATATATATATATATATTATGTGTGTGTGTGTGTGTGTGTGTGTGTGTGTGTGTTTGAGTATGTGTATGTATATATATATATACTATATATATATTAATATATATATATATATATATATATATATATATATATATATATATATATTATGTGCGTGTGCATGTTTCTAGTTCCCTTTCTTTTGGTGAGAGGTTTTCTGAAGGAGGGGCAATTCGATATTAAGCGATATTTAAGACTGAATTTTAGTGAATATAAAATGTCAGGGGTGTAGAAGTGACAACACTTACCTATATCAGCTATGATGGTGGAGATGGGTTGGTTACGGTTTCAAGCACAGAACCTGCTTTCGCCAGGAATGCGTGCAACAGGTCGACATAAACTTGATAGCCGGTTGATCAGAATGATTGTCAATCGTTGTTTTGTAAGCGAAAGGATGATCAAAGGCACCGTTCGAATCCTGGCCGTGCAGCAGGAGTTTGCTATCGATGTGAATCGTTCCATGCATCTTTGTCACCGGAATCAAATGAGCAATTATTTCTCCGGTGAAAAGTTCGGATAGATTAAAATAACAATTCAATCTCATTAATTTGTTGATGAAATAGTAAACCGCCTCCCGAATCCTCTTTTGGTAATGCGTGGACTTTTTTCGAGGTTTGATTTTCTTAATTTAATTATAAATATAATCACTTAGTGAATTTATATAAGGAAAGCCCTGTCATGGCGATGTCCGCACTTTGGTCAAGTGTCGAAATGATAGTTGTTTGTTTTAGATTAAGCTGGCCTTATGCAAGCACGGACTCTTGCTCGTAGAGCAGCCCGTAGAACTGAGATGATAGTCGAAATTATAATGAGAAATATAATTGTGGGCTCATAACGAGAATTAAGATAAAAAATTTAGTGGAATAAAAATGTCAGGGACAGAAATCGGGAATGAGAATTGGAATGGTTTATTATATTCATGAAGTAAAAATACGGCAAATAAGATACAAATATTGAATACGATCTTAACATGGAAAAGAGAGTTCAAATTGAGATAAGATAAACTATTATTTGGGAATATAAAATGAAATACAAAAAAAAAATTACAGTGAATTTTTAGGTACATTAAGAAATATCATTTTAGAAATACGTGAAAAATATATATACCTGAAAAAGAAATAGTAAAAATGTAATGAAAGTTGCGTTACAAACGATTTCTAGGAAAATAAAAAGCAAAAGTCCGTCTTGAAAGGAAACAAAAAATATATTTCTCCTCCAAAAGAGGAATTATAAGTAAGAATAAAAGAAGGCGGTATCCGACATCCTGCTTACTCGGAATGCATGCAAGATTTTCCCCTCACGCATCATAACTTGTAAACATTATATTCTTA
This sequence comes from Macrobrachium nipponense, assembly GCF_015104395.2. Classification (NCBI taxonomy): domain Eukaryota; kingdom Metazoa; phylum Arthropoda; class Malacostraca; order Decapoda; family Palaemonidae; genus Macrobrachium; species Macrobrachium nipponense. The sequence goes on from NC_087203.1 coordinate 6,811,026, forward strand.
ACGTAAATTGAACTGGTCATCGTGATTAATACTCATACTTAGTACTACTTATACTAACAACAAGGCTCAAATAAAAAGGACCCAAATTAAGTACGTTAATATACTCTCAGTTATAAGTGGAAACACAAAATAATCGAACAGAAACATAGCCTAAATTCAGTACACCAAATAAATTTATATGAACCAAAATCTACGGTCAAATAGAGTTGTTCCGGCAACGAAAATTAAAATAAATCCGTTATATTTTATTTGAAATAATTTTCTGTATTGTTTAACTTGCACACTATTTATTTTTTACATTTTCATTCTAATAAATAAATAATTAATATGCTATCCCAAAATTCCTGTATTTAACTCAACGCGAAACACCTTTTTCAGACCTTTTTAGGCTCTTCCATTGGGCTTTCTACCCCCGCCCCCCTCCAACATCAGCAATAACAACAACAAAATAGTTTCTTGGTTTATTCCCCAAGTAAGCAATAAGTAGCGACATGAAAGTGTTATGTATGTGAACTTTTTCGATAAGCCACTGGAGAGGAAACTTTGTATTCAAAACGAGGTTAAAAACGGCTCAGAACTAAGCAGGTGGGAGATTACAGAGATTAATGCAACAAAAAGGAAGAATTTTTATTTCCACACAATGCAGTAAATTCTTTTTATTCACACCGGAGCAGACTTGGAAAGGAATTAAATTTCAGAAATAGAGAGAGAGAGAGAGAGAGAGAGAGAGAGAGAGAGAGAGAGAGTTTTCCCTCATGTTCATATGATGCCGAATATATTTTGTCTTTCGTAGGGACCGATAAGAGAGAGAGAGAGAGAGAGAGAGAGAGAGAGAGAGAGAGAGAGAGAGTAAAGTAACATGGTAGCAAACATCTGGATAGAATTTTTTTCCCTTCTGGTGTATCTGTCTCGCCCAAATTCTTCTGCGGTTTCCCTGCCGGTCAGGAAGATGCCATTTGTTGCAAGGGAGCCGGTGGGGCCGAGTGTCTTGCAGGGACCAGGGAAATGTAGCCTGCAGGGGATATTTACGTCACGTGGAACTTTTTGACAGTCGTCAGGTTCCCTCGTCTTTTAACTTTGTTTGCTTCTGGCCTTGTGTTTTCCTCTTCTTGCCAAGTCAAAAATAGTCAGGACTTTATGAGTGGGAGTTTTGCAGCAAAGTTTTAACATTTTACTTTTCTCTTTAGTGATGGATGATTATTTGCTTTGAATTTGTATCGGAAGTTATTTCATTTACGTTATCTAAAAAAGATTTTTGTGGCGCAAGTCATCGTTATTCAAATTTCATGTTTTGGTATCTTATTGTGGTTTTGTTGTTAATCAAAGGTTTTTTTCTCTCTCATTTGTTTTTCTGACGTTTCAGAGAAGCAACGTTAATGAGCAGAAATGTGGGAATTTTGAGTCTGAACCTTCTTTACATCCAGATTTTTAGGTGCGTACAGAACCGCAGATAGACTCAGGCAGTAACAGAGCTAATCACTGTTATAATGTAAGATAAAGATATTATTTAGTCAGAGAGAATGTTTGTGAAAATAAAGGATGGTGATCATAGACAAGAGAGAGGAATATGATTCAAGTCTACATGAAACTTGTGTAGTGGTTACAAGGAAAAGTCATCCTGCATCTTCACTTGAGGTTCCGCACAATTCTGTACATCGCATAGTTTTGAGTCATTTTAAAGCTAAGTTTGGTCTTGATTTCTGTTTAATTCATTCAGCTCAGTGTCTGAGAAGCTCTGCGTTGCTAGTGACAGATCTCCTGTACATTTTCTGTTCTTTTCGCTCTGATTTCTCATTTATGTTCGGGGGCAGGCGACAGTGGCAAGTTCTATTATGGTATTATCGAGCTATCAGCCATTTTGAAAGCCAGGAATTTTGTATGTAAAGCCAATGATTCCTCCCATGATGCTTGTTAGAAAAAGAGACGATATATCATCAGTTCCAAACGATAAATTCTTCCTCCCAGCCAAGGAAAGTTATTCTGTGTGGCCAAGGTTTAATCTTTCCGACGTCTTCAGTTATACAGTAGATTTGGAAGGTCGGTTTTTGGATTAGAAATTGTAAAGAAGATCAAAAGAAGATCTGGAAGAACATGAGAGATAAAAGAAAAATCTGGATTCAGTGAGGAAGATCTGGAAGAACATGAGAGATAAAAGAAAAATCTGGATTCATGTGAAGTGAAGACTCTTCTCTAAATCACTTTGCACTGCCGGGAAAAAACCGACAATTGCATCTAATAATGACACTACCACTGACAAACTCTAAGTTACTGTGATTTGTTGAGACACACAAGCTAAAAATGTTGTCGACAGCTTACCCGTTGACGATCAGCATGTCGCTAGACTCAATGCAATGATTTATCTAATACCTTTGGACAATCAAGGCAGGAAATTCGAGCGTATCCGGGGTTTACCCCCGAGCTTGAATAAGTTTTTGTTTTGCGACTATATGTAGATACACATTTCCTCCTGACTGCAATATCAGCGAACCTGCAACGTAAGTGATCATTAATCAATGCATTGGCATAAAGCGCTAAAGAGTTTATATCTGTTTACACTTTGGAGTACTTGGATGCCATAACTGCTGCGTTTACAGATATCTGCTCAATTATTTTTTCACCAACAAAGTTAGAGGTTTTGTTTTTGCTGCGCTTCCTTTGTTTGTTTATTGCAATGCTCGATTACACAAAATGTTTTTTCAGTTTTTATGAAAATTCTACCCTAGATGGAACTCATGACTGTCCATCATTTTGATGCATAATTTCTTAATGCCATGATTCGATGCCGTTTTCCATTTTCTTGTATTGTAACGGTGTCGTCATTTCAGATTATATTGATGATTTCCGTTTCTATTAAAAGGTTCCTCATTTTATCTCTTCTTCATGAGCGACGTTTTATAGATTTCTCAACAAATTGCAATGCTTCGTCATATGTTAGGCAATTAGTGTCGTCTTGTTATGGCTCGGTATTAGAAACTTATCTGGTCTCCGCCAAGCATCTGCTAAATTGACTCTTATTCTTGACTTCATATAGAAAGATTAACGTCATGAACTCAGTTTTTGAACATAAATAGTCAATGAAGTTTTCATTTACTTTTTTGCTTTTCCTAAAATGTTGAAATTTTTTGCATGGATGAACTTTTAACTTATAACATCAAGGAAGCTCTTGTGAAGTTTTCGGTCTTTGTTGCCAGAGGAGAGACAAGAGGTACATTCGAAGCCTCTCACTTTCCTTCACACCTCACAATCCGACCTGACATAAGGCCAGCACCATATAAACCAACGAACCAAACAAGCTCTGGCAGAGTTTCTGATTTGGTTTCAACATCACTTCTGATTTTTGCCTCACAAACCCTCCGCCAATTTCCTGCATGAGAGCTGGGATCATGCCAATTTACCTCCGCTGCACAAACATTCACTATTTTTCCTTCAAGGACACCATAACAGATCCTGATCTTTCCTCCAGCTGACTCATTTTCATCATTATCGACTCTCGACTTCTTCCCCCGAGAGTTCTGCTCATTTTCTGCACACGGAGGGAAACTCCCTTTCGAATCTCTCAAGAAAATCATTTGGCTTCAGGGAAAGAGATAACTTATTGTTCTTAGGGATCTTCAGGAATATTATACATAGTTATTATTCGTCGATAAAGAGGTAATTAAATGCCGAAGCATTCTTTGGTTGGAGGTCAAAAAATGTCTTGACCATTTTCTTAGAAAACATCTTCAAATCATCCAAAAAAAATTATTCTATGGCTGATCATAAACCGCTGCATGAATATCGCATTATTTCCTGAACTGATCAGATACAGATTTCTAACGGGTTTTCAGGTAGATATACTTTATCCTATTAGAAGTACGCACACACAACCACAAACACAAACGCACAGACCCATATATATATATATATATATATATATATATATATATATATATATATATATATATATATATATATATATATATATATATAAGCGAATACCACGGGAAAATGATAGTCAGAAATCCAAGCGCTTTCGTCTTTACTCAGACATCGTTCCTTGACGATGTCTGAGTAAAGACGAAAGCGCTTGGATTTCTGACTATCATTTTCCCGTGGTATTCGCTTATTTATGAAGTCACGTGCATCTACTGTGATTTTTTAAGCATATATATATATATATATAATATATATATATATATATATATATATATATATACGTGTGTATACATATTTATGTTTATATACATATAATACTTATAAATATGTATAAGTATATATATATATACTATATATATATATATATATATATATATATATATATATATATATATATATATATAATTATATATATATATATTAATTTATATATATATAATATATATATATATATATATATATATTGCTCGATTCCAGATTCTTTAATTAACAAAGTACAAGCTTCCGGAGACACTGAGGAGGTAACAGCTACACTTGGGTAAATATGTATGCACACCAACCCAACATCTGCTGTTTTCTATTTCTAATGACGCCTCCCCCCCTCCCCCCTCCTTTTTCCCGTTGGTCTCCCGCCCTTCCCTCCAGCCTACTTGATGTCCGTGGCCGTATGATTATTCCTTCGTTGTTCGGAATTGTGTCCTTATACTCCTTTTTTTTTTTGCACTCTTCTTAAAATTCTTGTGAATGATCTCGGAATTAATCTTGTCCTCAAAATTGTTTCCAGCGTTGCTTTCCATCGTTTTTGTTTTTTTGTTTTTCTAAAGGTTGAGAGGGTTCTCTACGGTCACCCTCGATGTTTAATTCTTGGTTTTATATATAAAAAAATTTGTATTTTTCTCGTGAATGTTAATGTTGTCATTCCAGCAGTGTTTGGCCGGAGTCGAGTTTTGGGTGTAATAGCGGATGTTCTGCTTATGGTGGTTTAGTCTCTCCTTGCACGATTTGTTGCTCTGACCAAAATATACTTAGTCGCAATTGACACAAGGTGCTTACTTGATAAACTGTTGTTGTATGCGTGTCATTTGGTCTTTCTTTTGCGAATAAACTTCACGCATGTGTTTAAAGTATTAATGGTCTTATTGAAAAGATTTTGAAAAAGATTTTGTTACTATTATGAATATTGCTGTGCATCATATTGGACTTAGATGAATAGATTTTATGAATAAAACCAAACGAAATAAGGAAACTGCCCTACTGAATTCTCACCTCTGAGGGGTATCGGTCTATAGCAGCACACTCAAGCGAATACTTATCCTCCATTATCCATATCAGAAAGATTCCATATAAATCGTTGGGCCATGCCCCATTCGGCCCCCACCCCTCAAAAAACAATCAAAACCCCTAAAAGGAGCAATAACATCTTCTTGTTCTAATTAGAGAGAGAGAGAGAGAGAGAGAGAGGAGGATAAATGGGCAATTTTGTTTGTTTGTATGGTTCTTTTACGTTGCATGGAACCAGTGGTTATTCAGCAACGGCTTTACGTGACTTCCGGACCACGTCGAGAGTGAACTTCTGTCACCAGAAATACACATCTCTCACACCCCAATGGAATGCCCGAGAATCGAACTCGCGGCCAGCGAGGTGGCAGCCCAACACCATACCAAACACGCCACTGAGGCGCTCAAATGGGCAATTTTGAATTTAGCAGTCAGTCTTATTATTGCCGGCTAATTTCGGGGTTTAAACCGCAACAGACAGACAGACAGACAAACAGAACGAAAGAGAGTGGAACAAAAGAGAATGGTAGTGAGAAAGAGGGGGGGGGGGTGGAAGGAGGAAGAAACACTTGCCCCATTTTTGGCCCTATGGACTCTCCAGCCTTGGTTTCGAAAGATTCTGGTATTATGGAAGTAAGTCGAATATCGCTCCTTATAAGTCAATTTTGAAACTGGGACCCAATCTCGGACTTCCAATAATGGCATTCAAACTATTTTAAACACCTGCAAGAAAGCTCTTAGAAAGGTAATAGGTCATGACATGTCTACATACAGCAATAAAAAAGACAAATGCCCCATTTGAAATGAGTGGAAGGCACTTAGGCCGAAAAGGGGTCCCCTGCTCTTCCAGGATTTGACAGAAAGGCTGTGAGCAGGTCCCTTTGGGCGACCAGGGTTTCTGGGCCCCACAGTAAGTATGTTTTCGTCTCATGCGCCGTGTTTGATCGCAGTGACTAATGATGATCAGCATCCAAATGTAGGTCATACCGTATTTATCTGCACGCTTGATAGAGGGAACGACGCAAAAAATAATTTGTGGATCTAGAAGAAAATTCTGCAAAAAGTGAACCTCGTGACGGGCAACAAGAGATTTGATTTTGGAAATGATTCTGAGCTGAATAAAGCGCCGAGTGGGTTGGTGGGTGGGTGGGCGGGTGGAACAAGGGTAGAGTTGTGGGCGGAAGTTCCGGATTTGAGCGCCTCAACCCTGTGTTAGTTGAGAGCTGAGGTGTCCGATCGCTTACGTTAGCTTTTGATTGTTCCTTCCTCCACATGAATGTATGAAGTGATCACTTCTGATGAGAGAGCAATTGCTTCTTTGGAGACCATATCCTTCGTTAATTAGGGTATAGATACTACTCCTTCTATTAATACGAATACATATCTAACGCATAAACTATCGAACACAATTTTCTTTTCTCGTTAAGTTCTTTATGCAACAAAACTATTGATAAGAACAGCCCTAGTTGACAAAAACTTAAGATGTAATTCTGTGATCACAAACAAACTTATGTCAGTCAAAGTTCATCCGGAGATCATTGTCTTCAATAATGCATTGAATTCAGATTTGAGCTATGATTACATTCTATTTCCGAGAGTATTATTCTATAAATTCAGTGCCTGGTAAGGGTCACGACATCATACGACTGCTCCATCTCTTTGTGTATATCAGAGATTCTTCCTAATAAGTATCTAACTGTGGAGAGAAAATGTGACAGCGGAGCACCATCAGGACTACAGCGATTTTGTGTCATTCGTAAATGCCTCGAAGCCTCCCGTCCACTTTTGCTCTCAGGGCAGATTTGTACATCGATGACCTTTATTGCTGGAAGCCAGATTTTTGTTTTAATAAAACTGTCCACGAATTGAAAAACAAATCGTTAAAGAGAGAGAGAGAGAGAGAGAGAGAGAGAGAGAGAGAGAGAGAGAGAGAGAGTTCCGGCCTGGACTGAATGGGATTGAAATGGTTATTTTAATTTAGTCGAACTTTTAACCAGGAAAATAATTGACGGATGCAAATGTCAATTTAGAATATTGGTCGCAGCCATCCATGGGTCGTTTCATTCGGCTAACGACCTGGTCGCATTCCGACTTTACCTCGATTTTGGAATAAATCTAAGCCAGTGGCTCGCGTGGGTAGCATTTCATCAGTTACTGACAATGTCATTGCAATTTATATTTTCGCTGCTTACATAAATACTTCTTTATAACGAAAAACGGCTTCGAAACCTTTACAGAAGTTTGTTATACGAACATATGAAAGAAATATTTACGCGGCCGATTGCTATGCCACACACCCAACCACCACGCGCTACAAGACCCGCCAATACAAAAATAACAGGCTATAGTTCAATGTCCATTTATACAGCAGGGAAACTCCGAACATTAGTCTTTAATGCTGACGTGTGTCAAACATAAGGATGAACTACATCAAATCTTATAATCATAACAATGTTGGCTGTAATCACAGACCTCCTTAGACAGACAGACAGAAAAAGAGGGAGAGAGAGAGAGAGCGCGAGGCTCTCTCTCTCTCTCTCTCTCTCCATGAAGGCACCACTTTCGGGGGAAAATTCGTGTGCAAAATTGCCTTTATGGTTAAGATTCTTGTTACAGCGTACCAGTGAAAGAGGAGTATGCTGAGGTTCACTGCCTCTAATTTAGACTTTTAATCATTAGATCTTCTTCCTGATCCCGTACTGAGCTGTGATACCTAACGCTTTTGATATGTTACACCTTAGTATGCGGTTTGTGGAACTTATTTTTGCCAAAAAATTTAGTTCTTCAGCAAGGTATTTGAGAACATGAAGTAAGTCGTAAAACTCACACTTGTGCATGCAGGGAACGAACCCACAACGCGCGCGCACATACACACACACACACACACACACACCTCAAACACATACACATACATACATACATACATATTATAAATATATATATATATATATATATATATATATATATATATATATAATATATATATATATATATATATATATATATATATATATATATATATATATATATACTTGTGCTTAAAATCACAGTGGATGCACGTGACTTCATAAATAAGCAAATTCCACAGGAATATGATAGTCAGAAATCCAAGCGCTTTCGTCTTTACTCAGACATTGTCAAGGAGTTAAGACGAAAGCGCTTGGATTTCTGACTATCATTTTCCTGTGGAATTCGCTTATATATACTTGTGCATTTAGTAAGCAGATTTAAGCACACACTATTGAGGATGACCGCAAAATATGCCGATCTGTATATATGGAGCGAATCTTATGTATAAACGTATCTGAATTGTTTTGCTTAGTTTTAGGAAAATTATGCAAGCAAGCTGTCATTGCTTAATCAAGGTAGCTTTATGTTCCATCGCTGACTAGGACTCTATTTTCCTTTGTATATTTGATTTGTCTGTAAGGTGTTTTTACATTGTATGGAACCAGTGGTTATTCAGCAACGGGATCAACGGCTTTGCATGACTTCCGAATTACATATCTCACACCTCAATGGAATGCCCGAGAATCAAACTCGCGGCCACCGAGGTGGCGCGCCAACACCATACCGATCACGCCACTGAGGCGCTCCTTGTATATTTGAGCGTTACTGGTTGGTGTCATTGAATGTAACTGGACTATTAATTAAGTCGTTTGTTTTGATAAATTGCGTGTTTTCCCTCCCTTTTGTAATCACGGATTACTTATTTCCGTGACTACTTATTGACTTAGATCCGCCGCTGTAATAAATCCTCTGTATTGCAAAATGACTCATGGAGTCGAAATATTATACTTGATTTTATAATACAGTGATCAGAAATGGGCTTTGGCAGCCTTATTTTTAACCTGCGGACTCGAGAAAGATCTTCTGTGCAGAGAATTTGAAAAATTAAGCAAAACGCTTTTTTTTCGGTCATCAATAATAATGCGCATATATATATATATATATATATATATATATATATATATATATATATATATATATATATATATATATATATCCTGTCATAAAGGGAGTGTATGCTGAGAGATTCAGCATATGGAAGCTATAATTAAGAATCAAACGGCGGAATCAAATGAATGTTTTAACACTAAAATTAGACGTAGAGGCTTCGAATACCACATTTAAAAATGAAATTGTCATACAAATGCAACATTAAGAATAAAAATGTCAGTCGGCAAAAGTAAAAATCCCATAATTGCAAATGAGCCTCAAATACGGATTACAAAAATGAGTGTCAAATAACGAGAGTAAGAATATCCAGTATGACCACTGGAACATTCCAGTTCTTGATGGCAGTTATTCCTAGAACTCTGGAAGGAAGGCACCTGTGGTTATAGTTCCTCTTGGAAGACACACAACGGAAGGGCTTTGGAGGGCGTCTTCCAAAAGGGTTTCTTCCAAACCTTGTGAGAGTCAGTCCTTCACACAAAGCACCATCATAGTTCGATTGCTATACTCACGATGAACATGAACGAGGAATTCCAAAAGGAATGTAGTATTTCAAACTTCTCGGCAGAAATATATAATAAATCTATTAACTTCTATTTATTTTTTTTTCTGTTGACCTTGCAGTGCAGACTGAGAAGAAAAGCTCCCCTTATTTTTACAAGGCTTCAGAATGTGTTATGTCTTGATTTCCCTGTGCGTTTGCAACAGTTGACAAGCTTGTTCGACCATTGACAAGTGGCATCAAAGTTGCATTCTGGAACGGGCTGAGCAAATTCAGGACTAACTCACTCACTCACGGCACACCCGAATTCCGTGATTTTTTGGTCACTGCCTCGCCACGTGGTGAATCTTTATGTTATTTTTAAAAGAATTCATCGCCCATTCTTTTCTAATTTCATTTGCCCAAATAAATTCCGAATGAAGTTTGAGACCCGAGTAGCTATATTCACTTTATAAGTACGAAGTCTCCATGGTGTTATTTAATTAAGAAGTCACGTGCCAGCCGTCCCAGGACCCACATCATTATGGTCAGGGTCATGATCATCATATCATCCCTCAGGGTAAACATAACAGAAGCTTTGTTCTTGTGTCCCAGCGGCAGGAATTCTATACGACGTGGTTGCGTTATTGTAAAGGGTCATCATGATATTTAAGCGGCTCAAATTCATGACTAATGCGTCACTATATTTCAGTTAATTCAACTTGTACCACAAGAGCGGTTTATTTTCGCTATAAAACGATTTGATAGAATGATATATTAAGTACTGATTAACTGGTATACTCAAACTCGCCTCGTTTGAGGTTACATTAGAATTTTGCTTTAGAGGTCAGAATTTCAACGATTATTAATAAATGATTCATCTTGAATCGTTACGGTAAGAAAAAAGTAGTGCGTATTATTTTGGGAAATGGCTTCTTTTGATTATACCGGTGGAACAGTGTCAGAACTGGTTTAGTCTTAATCGGTGAAATCAGCTACTGATCTTATTTTCAAGACACTTCTTACACTGAGATGTACTGTTGCTCTTCAGTTTCTGCTCCAGTGAATGAAAGTGCATGACATTACCTCGTTACTAACCGTCTTTCGCTTGAAAGCTTTTCCACTTGGCGGAAATCTTGGTCTCGCAAAGGCTGTGGCCCCAACCAGCCATCGTCTTCTTCCCTCAAGCATCTTCGAGGTGTCTTCCAGCGCCACCTGCAGGTGTGCTCTCCTTCTTTCTATTGGTGACTGCCAGTTCAGGCATCGACTTGTCACTCCACCTCACTTTTTCTGTAAATGATCCAAATTCCGACTTTATTCCTGAAAGGTTCACTTCATCCATTTAGATAGGATGAAAGCTTAGAGTAAATTGGGGTTATCGACTTTTGTGTTTTTCTTCTCATTCTTTTAGAATCTCGACTTTTCCACTCGACGTATAAAATAATTAATTCATCCGTAGAACTTTCTCAGCTTAGTTGTAATGTTCATGAAAATCGTTTTCGGCGAATTCAAAGATGCTACGCATCTTCATTCCAGATCTTCCGGCAATGGTCATTGCGTGGTTAACAGCCTCAGTCAAAGTTTTAAGGTTAGGCTGGTAAGACTGGTCTACTTAACGAATATCTAACGCCCATTTTGATAGCTGGTTCACTATCCGACAGAATGATATTGTTCCAAAAGTGACAGGGGGCGAGACGCAGCGGGGACAGGGAAGGGAAAGGGAGAGGGAGAGAGAGAGGGAGAGGGAGAGGGGCGCTGGAGAGCGAATGCCTAACACAGACTCCCGACTTTTTCATGAGTGGAAATTCCCACTGAACCATTTCTGTCTGAGGCTTCCTTTTCTAAAATGCACCAGAATATCCAGCTCCACATTTCCCGCCCTTGGCTTATTTATTTTTTTCATTTCCTTTATCGTTTCGTCCGACAGTAAATATAATCGTTGCGGGTAAACTTTATTGTTACTGCTTTTGAAGTTGGGGTAAGTGATGGAATTATTCCAGTGATAGGCCAAGGAAATTCTGTTTCTACAGGAGCAGAGATCCCTGAAAGGTTTTAACCGCAGGACTGATACATCAGTCGTCATTGACTGTATAACGACCGAATGCTCGTTTGCACAACGTCATCATCATTGTTCAATATATAAGCAGAAATTCAGATTGAACTCTCCCGTTAATTTGATGATCAGAATTCCATTTGTATAGAGGTGAAAACAGCAACAAAGAAAAAGTCCACGCAAATAAAAGGTAAACGTATATCAACAAAAAAGCACGAGATAGGACTATACATGAATAAACATAGGTTGAGAGAAATGGAAAAGAGTCAGAGCCATCGCACGCTGCACATTCACAGGCAAGACGATCACCAACGGCCGGACATCAAAAGGGCTCTCGCTCCTGACGTTCGCTTTCACTGCCGCTCGCAAGTGTTCCAAACACAACTGACCCGGAGAGATCATCTGTTGAAATAAGCACATCTTGGAAACGGAAGCTTCCTTTCCTTCTTTTCGTCTTTCAATTTTTCTAATAAAATCTTTTTCCATTCCTCCCGCAAGAGGAGAACCATGTTTTATTCTTTGCTTAGCTCTGTTTAATATATATTATATATATATATATATATATATATATATATATATATATATATATATGTGTGTGTATGTGTGTGTGTGTGTGTGTGTGTGTGTGTGTGTGTGTGTGTAATTATTTCTTGTTGAAAACATACTTCTGGGGTCGATGACGTAATAGATCAATTCCCGTATACAGACAAGGCACTCAGTTAATGAATAAACGAATAAATATCTAGGATGAAAATATTCTTCCTTTTTTCTTTCTACTTTTTACAAAGGGGTGACACCCAATGACCACCAAAGGGGATCATCTGCGACATGACGAAAACGTTGAAAGTAAACGATATCTTTCTATTTCTTAATTACTATTATGTAGAGTGATAATTAGCACTTCAAAGGGAGCCGTCTCTCATTATCTTAGATTTGTCCTACAAATTTGGGTTCTTTTCTCCTGATTTTATGCTTTGTGGCACAATGTCTTCCTTGTTACCACTCGTAATGATTTCTGAGAAGGAAATAAAAAGGCAAATATAGTTCAAAGTTATCTTCAATCAAACATGCTTTTCCTTCATCTTTTCAAATGGCCATTAGTTATAATTATTTTCTAACTTGCTGATGAATTGTATGATAATACTAGTGTACTCATACCGTCAGAAATAACCACAAGTACCTTCGTAATGTGTGTGCTTTTACACTTACATATACATTTCATTTTAGTTTAATGAACCTTCACTCCTAAGGATCTACTTAATCGTTTCTTTTTCGTTCTTAGAATATTATCTGCTCTTTCTTTCAAATCTCATTGTGACCCATTCATAAGTACAGGAGGGAGATTTGCCGCCTTTTTGCTTTCAATGTCTTTTTTTTTAACGGTACACATCGGAGCCTGGTGTGTTCTTGACATGTTTTCTGTACATTTTGTTTTCAAGTTAGGAACGTTAACAATATGCTCATTGCCCTCCATTATTGCATATACCGTCGTGGAGAAGCCTCAGATATTAATCCCTTAACATTATCCCGACGCACACAGACAGCCGTCAGGACTTCCTACTGCATCCTCCGAGTCTCTGATAAACTATAGTCTTCCCTTCAGGCGTCTGATTAAGACGGAGAAAATGATGATGGAAATTCTGGAAAACGATTTTGGCGGGGCAAATGTCCATTTAGTTTTGAAGTTCAAAGAAGTGTGGAGCTTCCGAGGATGGCTGGAAGAACTCTTGGGGAGGAATTGTTTGAGAACATTTCCTTGAAAAACGGCCGATGGAGTCTGTTATATAAATAGTTATGCTGATAATAGTTATATTAGTCTACTTAAAGGCTATGGAAAGAATCAAAGAAAAGGCCGCTGTTGACTAAGAGCACGCTCATTAGGCAACAAGCCTCCGGATCCTTCAAAAGCGAACCAGGACTGGATTGCGATGTGGCTGTTACTGGGAAACATTCAATACTAAGTGACCTGTTGTAGAAATCGACAGGTAAGATGTTTCTCTGTTCGAATTTTCTGCAGATTTCTAATTGGAACTGGAGTCCAATTGTGTTTCCTCACTATCGTCTTTTCATAGCTTTATGCTTTGTGAAATAATTTGATCATTTTCTTTCTGTTTGGGTTATTATAGATATTTTTATAATGTGAGAAACAACAGTCGTCATGATAACAATAGAATGTGAGATTAAAAGAAACTATTTTTCTATTATATGATCAACAGCAAAAACATGATCGGACGCGTTTAGATCAGTGGTTCTTAAAGCCTGGGGTCACTATTTCAGTGGATCCCCAAGGGTTATAACTTTATGTGCTTCTCATTTCCCTAATATTCTTATCATAATTATCATTATTAGAGAACATTTTGGTTTCCTTTATGCTAATTAATGTATTGTTTCTTTCTCGTGGATCATTGTTATTTTTGTTTCTGTAACACGTTCCATAAGCATGATTATATAGCAATTAAATGTTGATGATGAGGGTATGGGTCGCCTTGCTTCGTTTGGACAAGATTCTGGGTCACTGCCAAAAAGTGTTAAGAATCACTGCTTTAGATGATTAGAGAAATGACCTTTCATTAGATCAGAATAGTTTATTGTGTGTATTGAATTTAAAAAAATGGAATTGTTTTAACCAAAGATTGACAGAGAACCAGACAGGAATGAGAGAGAGAGAGAGAGAGAGAGAGAGAGAGAGAGAGAGAGAGAGAGAGTCAAGGTCTAGAGATTTATGTGTTGAAAGTCTACGACCGTGAAAAACAAAGTATACCAGAAACAATATACTAACTCACAACAAAAAAAGGGTCCACCCACAAGACCGAATGAGTCTCCAACATGAAAGCTGGAACAGCGCGGATGAGGGATCTTATTTCTAATGACCTTTCATCGATGCAAATTGGCTGAGAATGAACATTTTCATCAAAGTGAGCAGTAGAATCGCCGCCATATGTGTTACACAGAAAGTGATTTCCATTCTTCTGTTTCGTTTACTGTCGTTTATTCCCTCTCCAAATTTGTGTACAGTTATTCTGCCAGATAAAACCGGCATTTTGAAAGACAAGGAACCAGGATTCTTGCAAAGGACAAAGCAATGTAGTGTTCAAGTGATACTGAGCGTTGGGGCACCCTTTCTCTCGGTATGTTGTCTGCTCTGCCGTCTTTCTGTTTTGTTTGTTTCAATTATAACAAGTTCGTGGTCTATCAGGGAGAGATCTTTTTTTACTGAAAACTATTTTAGTAAAATTCTTTGAATTTCAAGCTTTCCCCTTATGTATTCTTAATGTGATTTTCGCTGTTATCGTAAATGGGTGTGTCAATTTCTGTCAGTTCGCCATCATTTATTCAATTATTCCTCCTTATTTTTAGATTTTCATTTCTGTGAAGGATGACATTGTCAACTGCCTTCAAAAGTGACGTAATAGATATTTTAAAAAAATCCTGATCTCGGGGAGTTACGTACCGTCCGGAACTTGACCAAGGTGCCTTTAATTTGCATCTCTATATGAAGGTCGTTAGTAAAAGAGGCTGGGCCGAGCCTTCGAGGCTGCAGGCAAGGCTGGTATTGCGGTACGGTACGGTACGGAATTACGGTACGATCATTTTACCAAAGTACGGTACGGTACAATTCAGGTACGGAAAAAATTGGCAAATTTCCGTACCGTACCTTACCTTAGGCTTGAATATATCACTTAGCAATTACTGCTAATGCATATTTGGCCGCTTCAATAACTTCACTAGTAGATTACTAAAGCACTTTATATTTCAGTTTGCAGGTAATATACTATGCTTGTGTATATGTGTGTGTGTGTGTAATTCCTTAATTAACATGTGTATGTCTGACTAATTCTTGAAGTAACACGTTACAGAAGTTTACAGCATCAGAATATAATCCCATATTGTCCATTAGGGACAACCTTCCTCCACTCTGCTTGACTATGAACGTGTCTGCTTCCCCTGCAAAGTATTAAACCGTTACGCGAATCATTCATGTACAGTATAATACGTTTGAGTGCACTGACTCTACTGAGTGATGCACGCCACGATGTACAGCGCCTTCATTGTTATAAGCTTGGCAGGAGCAATGAAAGCTATTCTGATAAAGCCAGTTTTTGGAACTTTTCCGTGCTAACTAGGCTAAACAATTAGATATTATAGTTAAAAAGAATAAAGTTTCATAGGCAGAGTTGTGAGACCGAGATTTTTGTATTACAAAACCAAACAGATAATCCCTATGATTTTTTATTACAAATGTTTTGATTTGTAATTTCTCTTTATCATTGATTTGGTTTTTCTGGTATCTTTAGTTTTACTTTAATTTTGAACATAAGGAATGCAACTATTTATCAATTTTTATCACATCTGGAAGTAGAGTAAATTTGATCGATTGTTACAGTTAATTGATTCGGATAATAAACGTAGTGGAATAATGCCTGTAAGTTGAACAAGCATCTTTACTTGAACTGAAAGATATATATATATATATATATATATAAATATATATATTATATAATATATATTATATCTATAATATATATATAATATATTATATCTCTATATATATATAATATATATATATATATATATATATAATATATAGATAGATATATATATAGATATCTATATATATATATCTCTAAATATATATATATTCTATATATAATATCTATATATATATCTAGATTATAATTAAGATATCTAATTATATCTATATATATATATATATATTAATACATATATCTATATAATATCTAATCTCTTATCTCTTCTATATATATATATAATAGATATATCTCTATCCTATATCTATTATATCTCTATAATATTATTCTTAATACATATATATATATCTATTAAGATATATATATTGCTCTATATATCTTACGTATATTTATATAATAATATATCTATCTATTATATATATCTATATCTATATAGATATATATATATATATATAGAGAGAGAGAGAGAAAGAGAGAGAGAGAGGTAAACTGTAGACTAAAATACTATTTTGTCGTGTATATTAATTTATATTGTTATTTTATATTGTTATCCATGTAACCAAAGCTGTGCAACTTTGCGTATGTGTATACATACATACACATATGCACACAAATACATAAAGTTGAAAACAAGGGAACAATAATGATAATAATTATACTCGGTTTTTTTCCATCTGTCCACCCGCCTGTGGTGTTTGCCCATGGCAACACTGCGTCCCGGGCTTTAAATAGTTACGCAATGTGTAAGTTTTAGGTAAATAAAAGGATATCTGGGTGTACATTTGCACCAGAAAAGTGTTTTAATAATTTACTGTATGCGAATTACACAGTTAATATTCGAAATAGGATATTGTTATAAATGTTAAATGTAAGCTGCCGTTTCGGGGTGGCGAATGGAACAGCCAGACGCAGTGGCACAGTGGCAGACAAATTGCTTCTCTCGCTGTTCACTACGGCAAGAAGTCAACTATATTGGACCACACCTACTCTGCTACTAAGCTACGTGTTACTTCATTACACGTAAGTATATCAGGATATACTTTTAATTTTTATAAAGTGCGTTTTAGCCAGATACGGTATGACGTAACTTGGTTTAGCATCTGTTTAATGGAATTTGCGTCTGGCTGTTCCATTCGCCACCCCGAAAAGGCAGCTTACTTTCAGCAATAATAACAATATCCTATTTTGAATATTAACGGTGTAATTCACATACAGTAAATTATTAAAACACTTTTCAGGTGCAAATGTACACCCAGAAATCCTTTTATTTACCTAAAACTTACACACAGCGTAACTATTTAAAGCCGGGACGCAGTGTTACCATGCGCACCACAGGCGGCTGGTCAGATGGAAAAAAACCGAGTATGGTAATATAGCAAAAATTTTTATTTGCTAATATTCTTAGCAGCAACAGCAGCAGCAGTTGTAGTAGTAGTAGTAGTAGTTGTTGTTGTTGTTGTTGCGGTTGTTGTATTATGATTAGACATTACTTGTAGTAGCCATTACTATTTTTATCTTAAGGTCTAAAAAAAGGAAATTATTTCTTTCTTTCTTTCTTTGTTTGTTTCTTTCTTTCTTTCTTTAGTGACTATTGCCTTATAGTACGATAAAGGTACGGAATTATGGTACGTTATCTTAACCATACTGTACGGTACGGAAAAATTATTGAGGCTACGGTACAAAATTACGGTACGGTATTTTAGGTACGAAGTACGGAAAAACATTCCGTACCGTACCGTACTACCAGCCATGGGCCTGCAGGCCAGCAAGTCTCAACCGTGGAGTTTGTCACCCGTAGACTATGGTTGTCACACATTAGGAGGAAAACATAGAAAAATATTTTCCTAACACAGACGGAGAATGTCTTGAAGAAACTGGTTTATGAGAAGCTGAAAATAAAAGTGGAGTAAGTGAGGATATGGACAAAATAAGAAAGTTGTGGGACACGAAACCCACTAGTAAAATACGACCAGGCAGGAGGTTAAATCTAGAATAAGGAATACTGCGAGAAGTGGATTAACGATAGAAATTCAAGAGAGGTGGAAGTCAGGGATGGGATTTTATCGGAGGAAAAGCGAAAATGTGAGAAGAAGGGGAGAATACAAAGACGAATAAGTCAATAAAAGGTGGACGTCAATGGGAAAATAAAAATAAATGGCAAAGAGAGAGAAAGAGAGGAGGGGGAAGATGAAGAGAGGCTTACAGTGGTACGAAAAATATAGGCCATCAAAATTTATTACTGAACAGAATTGAAGAATAAGATGGTTTGGAAACGCAAACGGAGTTCTTTTATGCGCCGACGACGTCCGGCATTAATGCTGGTCACCCTTCCAAGAACTGTCTAAGACCATTAATCGGGGAACAAAGCATAGAAAAAACCGTCATTGCCGATCAGTGCTTCGTGGTCAATCCATCCAAGTGCTGACCAAACTTAACTTAGCTAAGTTTACTGAATTATAAATAAAAGTCAGTTGGTGTTTCGTGGATACAGTGATTTCGTTTATTATAAATTTTGATGGAAACGGTCTCTTTTCGTGTAGGCGAAGCAGCGTTTTAGATATGACTAAATCACTTTTGTCAGTATTTTCAGTTTATTATAAAATAAAACACAACAGAATTCCTATTTTAGATACTGGTTGCAGTGCATTCCCTGAAATCCTTTGAAACACATGTATCACTCTTGAGGTATTAATTATCATACTCATATCAAGACAATCGGCGAGAGAGAGAGAGAGAGAGAGTCGACTGGAAGTGAAGACGCAAGATTGTCCAGGTAGAAGAAAGCGACAAAGGAGGTAAAAAGACGGTTCTTATCCTTTCAATTCCTGTCCCTGACAGTTGTCTTAGTGGAAAGAAAATTCTCTGCGAAAAATGGAATGAGAAGAAGGTCCAGGGAGTTGATATTTAAATGAGAATCCGCCTGATGCTTGGAGACCAGCTTGATTCAATTTTCCCAAACTGTTCTGAATTAACTTTGCACGTGGGATAGGGACATGAGAAGACATTAAACTACTTTGTTTCTTTTCCATTGACTCACGAATGAGACGGATTTTTGGAACAATTCAAGCTGTGAAAATGTCTTCATGATATATCGCCATCCACACCACCAACACACACACACACACACGTACACTCATCTGTGGTCATTTTAAGTAAAGAAAAGCACACACGCATATAATTTATGTGGTCTGTGCTTTGATCTCAGAATGTTCACCGTTATTCGATCTGGGTATGAATGGTCACCAGCCTCAGCTTGGGGCAAAAATTGGGTCAAGGGCTTAGCAACCTCACTGCTGAAGGATGACGTTGAGCTTGTTATAGAAAAAAAAAGACTATTGTGTTGCGCTTTACAGTACTGAAAATCATTACTGATAAAACCCCATCAAAAAAACGAAAGAGAGAGAGGTCGAGAGAGGATTTTATTTAATGTGAAATCTAGATAGATGGTATCTGCAAGAAAGAGAGAGGGGAGAGAGAGAGAGAAATTAAATCTAAAAAAAAATATGGACCCATTGCCCTTTCCCAACCTCCGGAGGCGATCCCAAATCCTAATTTCTTTCAGAAAAAGGTTTAAGTTAAAGTGTAACGAAATAAATGACCAGAAGAAAGCCAGAAACTGTTGGAGAGAGGATTTTGTTCGTGTCGGCTAAAATATCAATTGCACGCAACATTTTCTTTCACGCTCCAAGAATCCTGATTCACTTCCTTCCGCGAAATCCTGCTTTTCTCTCTCTCTCTCTCTCTCTCTCTCTCTCTCTCTCTCTCTCTCTCTCTCTCTCTCCATTCAGAATGAGAAAACTCTTCGAGTCAGGAGCTGCGTATGGTCATGAAGTCCGGAGAAAGGAAATTCTTTCTTATTATCTTCTATTATCAATTTTTCTTGTTTTTTCTTTCATGGCTAAATGTTTCGTAGTTTCAAGGGTGAGGCGCCTTTCTTCCGCGTTCTGTTTGGAATTATTTCATAATTTCAGATTCGGGAGGGAGGTTTGGAGGAGGCCTCAACCCAGACTTCATCTGCGTTCCAATGTCCCGGTCTGTTTGTCTGTCTCAGTTTAAAACTGACAGGAATCTATAGAGCACCTAATCTGTCTACCCTAATTTTCCTTGAAAGGAAAACCCTCCAGTCGTTCTTAATTTGATACAATAGGAGGGCCTCATCGGTGTGTCAGTAGAAGTAGTAGATATTCATAGTAATATATACTGAAATCTAAATCTCTCTAGAAGCTATCACTCATTCATTATCTTTCATCTCATCGCACCTAGCTGCCCAACTTCTTGAATTTTGTCTTGTTCAAAATTTCACTCGTTATTTAAGAACAGACTCTTCGAACTAATCATATCGGTCGAGAAGGCTGAAAAGACGATTTGCTTAAACCCCTTTCTCCCAGTAACCAGAGCTAGTTTGGCCGGACGTCTGGAAAGCTTGGCGATGATCTTCCCGTCTTCAGATTACATTAATATAATAGCATACAGATTCTCGAATATGACAAATATTGGATATAGAACATAAGTATTGAACTTACTTTTGCAAGTCACATCACTGGAAAATAAACAAAATTTCCATGCATAAGCATTTCTGGGTAAGCGAAATCCACGTTTTATATTAGTTGTGTGTTTGTCCCGTGTTTGTATGTATATATATATATATAATTATATATATATATATATATTATAATAATACTATTAATATATATATATATATATAATATGATATATACACACACATATATATATACATATATATTATATATATCAAAATATATATGTGTGTATATATATGTGTGTCTATTTCTATGGAAGTTTTAACATCATGCCATTTTCCCTTTGGAGGGGACGGTGCCATAAGGGTAGAGCTGTTCGATTTTTCAACAAGCGTGAAGGGAATGAAGTTGCTAATCCACGACCTTTTTCTTGATCTTGACCGACGATTGGTGAGCGATAATCCGGGAATGATCCCTGATCTAGCGAAAGTGGGCCTTTCCATTCCGTCCACACTCCTTTTCCATAGAAGAAAGGCGTACAGTTTATCTTCAGCATCTAAGCATGTGTCTTTTGTCCTACGTCATATTTGTTTAAATCTATCAAAGATTTTATCACGAGTCAAGTAGCACCACCATCTCCCAAGTCGCCCTGTTCCGGATCAAGAGCCCGTGCTGGTATAAGGCCAGCTTTGTCATCAACAGGAGAAGCAGCAACACACTTTCCCCACCAGTGACTTCTTGTTCGTCTCTCGCCACGTTCGGGAATATCCGAAAGTAAGTTGACACCGAGAGGTTTGAATTTCTTTGAGTCAAACGACAGCCGAGAGATGTCCGAGGTGGTGTTACTTATACAATAACAAAGGTACAGCAATGGTGGGAGTGTTCAGCCGGGAATGTCGGTAGTTGCATCTTTATTCTGTCCGGTAACCTTGTCTTGAATTTCAAACGTGATTTTGTGTCAGGTCTAACATTCTCCCTTTTGGACGCCCCTCTCAAGTTCTTTTTCCCGTATTTATTCATTCCTCTTTATCGTGATAAAGAATAGTTTGTCAGCAATTCCTGGTTGTCTCCCAGTTTTAGGGTTTACTCCATTATAAGTTTCCCTTTGGCTGCGATTGTTCTTCCCCATTTATTATCCTCATCCTCAGCCTTACCTCCTCTTCGGCAATATTCCAGGATGGCCTCCTATTCTAACTGAACATCATTTCATTGTTTATTCTACTTCTTTAGTTCTGGTTTTCAGTATGTCTTTATTCTTGATATGTTTGTTGCCTCTTTTCTGTCGATATCCTTTTTTTCAGCCGGTTACAAAAATCTGTTTCATGGAGTTTCTTAGTGGTGACAAATATTGCTTTCAATTTTGTGCAGACAGCTGCGGTCGCCTCCCGCACTGATTTCCTCAAGTCCTGCAGAGGCTGAGTCGAGTTTGACGAATTTATGAGTTGGCAGGCCTCCCTGAGAGACTAGTATATACCAAGATTTAATTGTAAACCCGCTGTTCGTGGATCGTTTGGTAACTGTATCTGAAAAAAAACCTTCCGAAAACTTAATGATCAACTCCAGTGAACGAAGATGGGACAAAGATTGTGTCCCTTCAATATGTAATATTTCATGAAGTTCTGGGGTTTTGAAACATCGATTCATAGTGGGCTGCCGTTAACAGCAAAATATCAATATCTGTTACATAAGTACATTATTTCAATTTTAATAATTTTGTTTTGGCTTGATAAAACTAGCAATAACTCACGAGAAATGTCAATTTATTGATATATATTCTTCGAGATACTTCACAATAAGCATATTTACGTCTGATGCGATTAGTTTGATCTTCATTTTTGTAAAACTTCTCTAGTAAGAAAATGACAGGCAGTCTGGAATTTTATTTAATTCTATCTACTTATTTATTTATTATTGAAGTGAAGTAGAAATGATAACTCTACTGAAAAAGAAGGCGGCGGCAGGAAACAAACACATCATTTCGCAGATATCTCAACCGGGGTCACCCTCGAATCTTCCCTCTCTCTTTGCACTCCGGGAGTTCAGCGCCTAAAAGCGAGGCCCCAGTGCCGTCCTCTTTGACCAAATTATGATAATCCCGTCTACTACATCGCTCTCTTCCTTCGTCTTGGTGTCTTGCTTCTTTTCACTCTTGTTCCTGTGATTTTTTTTTTTCTTACTTGAAAAAAGGCCTCCTTGGCTTGGTGAAGGGAATTTAATGATCGAACTCCCTTTTGCAGGGTGGCCAGTCTGATTCTTACTCACAAGGTGACAAGATTTATGTCAGCGGATTTGGGGAAACACTTTGCTCCTGTATGCATATTTTTACTCTATAGTGTTTCTCTTCTTCCTCCTCCTCCTCCTCCTCCTCCTTCTCCTCTTCTTCCCTCTTCTCACCTGTAGTCTTGGAACTTTTTCAATTCCCTGCTGTTTTCCTGCATTTTCCTATCTCTGCTTCACATAAGCCCATTTCTTTTCTTCGCTGTTTCTTAAATGTTTCTTGACCTTGTCCTCTCCCTATTTTCCCTGATATTTGCCCACATCTCCTTTAACTTGATTATTTCTTAGTTTATTTCTCCCTCCATCTATTCCCTCCAGGTTTTCGTTTGATTCGTTTGTTCCTTCCTCCAGTTAAATTTGCGTCAATCGTTTGATTTCAAAATCATAACTCCTTTGCTTTGGGCGTCTTTCCATTTCATCGCTGCTGACATTTTCTTCTCTCATCATCTCTCGATGTCATGAAACTGAGGTGACGCTGACATTCATTTTCATTTTCTTTTCTCGGTACATGAGGACGCAACTGGCTTACTTGACTCATTGTGCCCCATTGTACCAGAAGCCCAAATCTGCTGCAAATTGCAGTAGAGCTTGTTTGCAAGCGCTTGCGTGCTTGCGCGCCCAGCGGCTTTATGCAGGACAGAGGCTTTAAGCCTTGCACCTAATCCTTCTGCTTCCTCCCGGCTTGGGACCTGCCTGAGTGTATAGCTACACTCTCATGACACGAAGCCAATGAGTACTCTGTGTTTCCCTATATTATGTTTTCTCCTGTGCGTAACAACGATGATATACTGGTAGTCAATTCCACGCTGACCTCTAGGCCAGCTTTTCTTACCACTGGCCCTCATACTCATACCAAGAATGGGACGATACGTAACGTCCCTGCGGTTGAGACTCACCATCTCTTCCCTCTCTCATGTTACCGTCATTTTGACCTTGTTGTTACACTAGATGAACAACATCAACAATCAGGATATTCGTCACATAATTCCGTGACTGCACGGTGAACGTTCTCTTCTAATATGATTCGTTATATTGATCCTATTTGTGTTTGCTGCCTTTCTTCTCTCCTGTTTGGGCGTTTTCGCTCGCTTCTCTCGGTTTTATTACCTTTTTTTCATCTCACGCGTTGAACTGCAAATGATGACGTCACATTTCCAAATGTTTTCCAAAACTATGAAACGCAAAAACTGATCCAAGCCCATGGAAAGGTCTATTTAACGCCAACACTCCCACAATTAAAAAAAAAAAATAGGAATTATCCACAAATAACAGAAGTAGGGGAGGTCTTCGGGGGAGGGGTCGGAGCGGGGTTGGAGGTGGGGGGTCAGTGGTGTGTGCTCGTATTGGGGCGGTCAGGGGTGAGGGTGAGTGAGGGTGAGGGTGAGAGCGGCAGATGAGCGATCGATTGAAATGATTCCGGTCGAACAGAACTTTTAGCCGCAGAAATAATTGATGGATATAACCGTCAACCCAGAATATTTGTAACTGCTGTCTGTGAAATATTTCATAGTGCAACATCCAAACCGCATTTTAATTCCAGTTCGATAGTGAATTCATTTCCAAGTTTCCCCGACCGCGATCCAATTTGCTCCCGGCGGTGCCAGATGATATCATGCCATCATTCAACCATTTTTTCTCCTTTGCGGTGATGTACGCCACATACCACCTTGTGGCGTTTCTGCTCCTCTCCTCTGTGTTGTTTTTTTTTTTTTTTTTTCGCTGGTTAAGCTGATTTCATTCATCAATCATTTTAGACACTTCCGACTGAATATAATAGTACATCAATGAGTGGACTCGTCCCGTCAAAAATGACGGCATTTTTGGTGTCATGTTTCAGTCGCTTTGTACGTGCATTTGTATCGTGTCATTTCTGCTCTTTATCTTTAGCTGAACGTGAAGGTCGCTATCAAACAAAAAATATAAATTAGGATACTGATTTTCGTCAGTGCCTTGTCACTATAAATTAGTTTAAAACGAACTGAGTCTTTTTTTTTTTTTTTCCAGTGTACATTTCCCAATATCCATCAAGAAAGCAATTTCGATCGTTATCCGATTACATATTAAGTCCCAGATTTCCGGCTCATGTGGACATCCTGTTGCTAATTATCTTCTTAAGGCTGCAAACGAAGTTACAAATGATGTTCGCCGTCTGCCACCCATCGGTTGATCGCTTGAATTAGGATGTCATGAAATAATATCACTTTATAATAGTAGCCGCACTTGTTGGGTAGACTGGAACTCTGCTCATTCTGAATTTGTGTCATGGTTGCTACAGATGCTTAACATTTCTTGAAAATCCGACTCATTTCTGACCTCAGCCAAAGTGGTATTCTCTATTTCCTTCGCTCCATTGGAAGCTTCATGACTAATCTTGAGTAAGTTCAATCACTACAGGTGTCCATTTCTAGGTAACAAAAGGGAGGTTCTGTTATCAGCGTTCTAATGCGTCTTTTGTCAGGCACAGGTTCTTTGTTTCTTGCTGTAGTGGGTTTTATCTTCGTTACATCGTGAAGTAGCTTAGCTGCCATTTCAGTCATTCCCCTCATTACTAGTACAAACACTTGCACACAAAAATTTCAGGGTGATTACTGATTTACCATCATTTGTTACTATATAGTATATAATATTATCTCTTTATTTATTCTAGATTATATCTTGCCGCAACTGCAGCCAACTAGCCTTCAGGTTTAATTACCATGCCCAAACAAGCTATCCATTAATAGAAAGTCCGATTTCTGGAAGGGGGTTGCCAAGCAACGATGATATAACTGTCAGAACGTGCAATGACTGCTGTTTGTACCTTTTAAGCTGATTCATTCATTTATGAGTCCTGTGGGTTACGAAACAAGTTGTGAATGATACAGAAGTTAACAGAATTCTCTATACCGGTTATGATTCAGTCGATTCAACCGTTAGTGCAAATCACTGCTGAATCTGATGACCTCGTCGTCGTCTTGAAGTCATTCAACGTTGTTTATTAAATTTTTTATTTAGTTTATTTTGTATCTTTGTCTGTTCGTCTCACTTGCCTTTAAGTGAGGCTCGGTGTTGCACAACCTTTTTCTTTCGTCACTTCTCGATCGTTTGATGATGACAGAGCTTCTTTTACCACGACTGGAAAATTTCTGATGTCGGAAGCTGTAAATCTCCCTTATCTGAACGACCAGCTGAGCTGTCTGGGGGCGAAGTTATAGGCAAAATCATGAGATTATTGTCAGGCGTTCGCTTTGCATCCTCTCCAGAAACATTGAATTGATACACTCTTCCTTTTGTTCGTATCTAATTTGTTCAGATTTTTTTTTTTCGTCTTCTGTTTCTGCTGTTTTTCTATAAAAATACTGCCCAAACTACATTTCATACTGGGGATCTCTTTATAAGCATCACTGACAGCACTGCCTGACTCTGTTCCCGGAGACTTCCTCGATCGAGGTCACCTTCGAGCCAGGCATGTATTTTGACCTGATATCGATCACATTTCATTGCGACAGAGGACTCCAACACTTCTCTTCCCTCTTAGTACTGTTCTATCCCCATTTTCTTTCGAATGCAAGTGCTGCCCATTCTATCTTCCTACAATTTCATCTGCTGTGCCATTCTTGCGCTTCGCCGATGTCATCCTCCTCTTCTCGTTTTCATCGGCTTCCCGTCAGCAGCTGCTGTTCTCTGTCTTTGATTATTCTAATTCCACTTGAATATCGAAAGGAATTAACCCCAATGGCTCGAGCCACACTGTTAGCCAGTGAAAACAGCACAATAATCATAAATGTAGGAGAGATTCAAAACCATTATTTCATCGCTTT
This sequence comes from Macrobrachium nipponense, assembly GCF_015104395.2. Lineage (NCBI taxonomy): Eukaryota > Metazoa > Arthropoda > Malacostraca > Decapoda > Palaemonidae > Macrobrachium > Macrobrachium nipponense. The sequence continues at coordinate 6,837,758 of NC_087203.1, forward strand.
CCTGAAAGTTTATGAATCGTCTGTCTTCGTTTACCTAAAGCTGGTGCATAATTCCGAACTGATATGAAAGCAAGATTCATTTTTTGCTCTATTTACAATGAATTATTACTAATAAAATTCTATAAGAAGAATTTGAATAGAATACTAATTTCAAGTAAAATGCACATTGTGCAAAATTCACACATAGATTTTCGGAACGAAAGAAACATTAAATACTTGAAAATGTCAACAAACAGATAGATTTACAATATATTTTGCTAAATACTGACTTAAATTCAAAGCACTAAGCGCAGGAAGCCACGACCGTTGGCTGTCGACTCGTAGGAAATAGATCTTTAATATTGCTTTTTTTTATTCTGTTAAGTAGTAACTATTTTTTGTTTGTTGTTGAAGATTAAGCTGGGTCTTCCTCATAGAGCAGCCCGTAATATATAATATATAGATATATATATATATTATCTATATATTATATATATATATATAGATATATATTATAGATATGTGTGTATGTGTGTGTTGGCGTGTGTGTGTGTGTTTACATGTATATTCCCCTTTATATACATTATTAAATGATGTGCACCAGTAATAATTCTTTTCTGGCGTAGCTTATTCCCAAGGTTTAGTGAGATGGGTGTTGAACGTTATTTTTGGTTTAATATTTATAAATATGAAAAGTCTCGCGTGCATAAGTGACAAAGTATATTATATTTACATATATATGTGTGTGTGTGAGCGCGCGCGCACTTATATGAATTTAGGTTTGATTGCTAGTTAGTCGACGTAAAATTGGTAATACCAATAATGATACATTTTTGTTTTCATCATTCTTCAGTTGACGGTTGTCAGCATTAGTATCAAGCATTGCCTGGCGCCTTTCAGTCCACCTTAACAGACATATTTCCCGGAGCACCCGTTGAAAAATGGTCGTTTCAGTCGCCGCTTCCGGTGCGATCTTTGCGAAGAGGTTTCCCGACGCTGAGACGAGACCAGACAAAGTCAGATTGATATAAGCGATGAGCCTTGTTTTAGGGGTTCGAGGTCGTCGTCATCTGCCGGTGGCAGATGGATTCCAGCCACTTGCCAACTATCGATTCATTTACATGTAGATGACTGTGTTGATGCGTTATTCCCGTGTTGGGGTCTGTGCTCGCGATGGCTGTAGGTTGTCCTGTTGTTAAAAACAGCGTCAAAAGTGGACCAGAGGCTACATTTGTATCAGAAATGCCTGCAGTCATAAATATATGCCTTTATTTGCGTACTCATCAGTATGCATAAATTTTACACAGACAATCTGTTATGATCAGTCGTAGTCAACATCCCGTTGCACGCGCGTAGAGAGAGAGAGAGAGAGAGAGAGAGAGAGAGACGAGAGAGAGAGAGAGAGAGACGGGGCGGGAGGGCGAGAAAGAGACTAAGAATAAAAGTTATTACAAAATAAAAGAAATTCGGTAAAAACTAGACGTGTTCTGTTAGTGAAGACTTGAGATAACAAGGAATTGTGAGAATACCGAATGGATACCAATAATCAGTTACAATTCGCGCTTAAAACATAAGACATTATATTCTTTTCGATAGGTTAAGATTGTTTAGTTGTTCAGAGTTAGTATGCCAGGCTTTAGAGCATTAAGACATTTTCATTTTCTCACAGATATTGCACCCTCCGAAGATTACTTTGAGTGGCTTGACTTTATCACCATAGGCTTTGTTTTACTGCTGAAAAAAATCTTCTTAAAACTGCAACCGAAGTAAACATTTTTGTGTCATTATAAACAAGACTGAATTTGACCACCTTTTTATTAGAACCATTGAATTTCCTTTTTCCCTGTGGGCTACAGAAATGAACACCAACGGAGAAATCTGTAAGAGCAGTCATCTCTCGGTATTGAGGTACGTAGGCCAATATGTGCTTCATTTCCTCCTAAATCCCGTTGTAATCTTGGACTGGAGGTAGAGCCTCTTCATTCACTTCATTTCCAAACTGAAACTTTAGGTTTCCATTGGAAAATGTATCTAAAAATGCAAGAAGTCGGAGAGTCAAGACTCCATTGAATTTTGGCTGTTGTTTTTATCTACAAGTGGTGAAACGACCCGCTAGATTTCATCTTTGTATTTAAATGTGAGTAAATCGAGCGAACCAAGTTAGCACTCCATCATCCTTCCGCAGTGATACAAGTTTCTCGTCACGGTGACATCTGCTGGCCACCGTCAATCGCTGATAACTAACAAACAGAGGAAAAGCTGTCTGTAGGAAACACAACTACGTAGTCTATGACGAAGTGGAGTTCACCAGTAACTTGGGTTCGGTAACTCATCTATTTACGGATTTCGAAAAGATCAGTAAATTACGATCAGCACGTTGAGGATGTTCAGTATCAACCAGTGACTCGCCCTTTCTCTGTTTGGCCTCACTCTTCGTCATGATCTTGAACTGTTTCCACTAGAACGCAGATTTTTGGTGACAAATACAACAAGGGCAGTTCATTTCATTTCATTTCATTTCCTCTAAACTGGAATCCTTCCCTTACTTCTGTGTTTCAATACTCGTTCACTGAGGAACATCTGACACCACGAGCGAAAACTTTGGCGATGAGGTTTAAGGCGCAGGACCTTTCCAGAATGTTTCTCATAATTATTATTAGTCTTTGGTGTCATTATAATAGACGCATACGCAGTACATATTATGTACTACGTATGCGTCTATGTTCGGTTGAACGACCTCGCTCAGGGCTAGATTCCAGAGCGTTTTTTAATGTACGTGACAGAATCCAATACTTAGATTTACCAGCCAATACGGTGCCATTCGGTAAATGATTTCGCTTCTGGAAATACCTATCTGTACCAATAGCGATGATGACACTAATTATGGAACCGTCATTGAAATCTTATGCTACATTTGCTTTACGAGAATTCGCTCGCTATGTTGAGCAGATAATTCGATTCTGAAATGATCTCGCTCTCGACAAAACATTTGCACAAATGTTAATTATACAGACATTTATATCACCTTTATATTCGGATATGCGAGTCATTCACCAAATACTTCATTATTATAATGCAAATTACTTTTTTGTTGTCATCCAAGTGATCACAATCAAGTGGCGCTAATGTAACAGTCTTCCACCAGCAATAATTGATAATGTTTAGCTATAATACAGTTCTTTAATTTGTAATAAAATATACTTTTCATTTACTACTGTGAAACTATTATTATTATTATTATCATTATTATTATAATTATTATTATTACCGTCATCACAGTCGTTTTTCTGACAGAGATACTGACTCACAACTCCGATTTCACAGTGGTAAAGCCGACACCTTCGGGTGCGTCCACACGTCAGGGAAACGTGTCCTCAAAACACGCCGGGGAGTTATCGCATTCATATCACAAACAGGTTGAAAACAAGTCAGCGACTACATAGGTGAAGAACGAAATGTTCGTTCCTCATATGAAACACTTGTTTAGATTACCAATAAGTCGCTAACTCGTATTCAACTGCTCGTGAATTGAGTGCCACAAGTTTCGTAGTGTGTTTATGGCATGTTTTACGGCAGTGTGGACGAAGCTTCATTCTACACCCTGAGCATCCCCGTTGCTCCAGCACAAGAAATTAACTTTATGAACAATACAACAGTCTCCCTGTTCAGGCGGCTATGTTATCATTTACTGGAATGGGTAAAAAAGAAAAAAATTCGTTGCAGAGATTAGGGTGATGGTATTTTCCAAGTATCATTTGTCGAAGGTGCGCATCAAGTGACTGTTGGAGGGAGCCTAAGACAGTTCAGTTCCCAGATCAAATTCAGCAGCGTTTTGCTGGAATGGCAACTGAATCACGATTGAAAAATTAACGTTTTCCATTGAGCCACATATCCCAATCAAAGACGACTTCGCTTGAAGCATTTCTCCTCCTTTTCTTGATCAGAGAAAAGAGCCACGAAAAAATGGAACTAATATGCCTGATGAGGAGAGTTCAGAGTGTCTTTTTTATAACTCACCTGTTCTGCAATACATTTTTCTACTTCTCTTAGAAATTCCTCCCCTTTTGAAAGAGATAACGAAAGATGAGAATGAAGTGTTTACACCGTCCCGAGACTTCTCGTGTTTCATCTGAAAGATGATACCCTGAAACGATCACCTTCCACTACTTGTTTTTCAGGTCAATGAGGATGATCTCTCTCTCTCTCTCTTCTCTCTCTCTCTCTCTCTCTCTCTCTCTCTCCTCAACATATTTCAGTCTCTCTCATTTTACATCATTCTTCTGTTTGAGCACTATGGTGACTTTTCATGCTTTATTTTTGAACGAAAGGTTAATCTATATTTTTCCATCACTGCTTTGATTATATACCGTGTTGAATTAACGTCTCAAAGTTGAGAGAGAGAGAGAGAGAGAGAGAGAGAGAGAGAGAGAGAGAGAGGATTAGTTTATCTTAGTTCGACAATATCTTAGACATTACTTGAAATTTTAAAGTTTCTTCCTGTTTACTACCATCTGCAGATTTTAGCGCAATGTTATTTCTTTCCTGTTTTTTAAATAGTTGATTCTTATTAGAATTCGATTGATGATTCTCCTTTTGGTTTCTTAATGCCCGCTTGACCCATTGTGGACCGCCACCTACCCCTTTCCTAGGATATTTTGCAATTTTTAAAACATTTTGGGATGAGATTGCCAGCCCGGTTCCCGTCAATACACAGAGTTCGCACGCAAATTCCAGAGCACTCCTACAAAACATTCATTTTTGTCTTTGCTGTGATGATTTAACCCCACTTCTGAGAGAGACGCCGTTGCAATATTTTCAATTTACTTGGAGCAGAGAACACTAAGTAAGGCGCCGGTAGAGATGGGGAAAATCTTCGTTATGAGATATAATCTCAGTGAAGCTTGCCGTCAAGAACAAGGGAGTGGGGAGAGAGGCTGAACCCGGCCTGGACGACGGCAAGTCTGAACTTGAAGTCTCTTTTCCGTAGACTGTCACAGTTGCGTCACAGTTGCACACGATAAGAATCATATGTATACGCCTCCTCTAGTTTTACATAGTAGGGTGTACGAAAACTCATACGTGGGAAAAATCGAGAAATATAGCGAACCATAAAAAACGAACTGCTTTAACTGCGGTGATTGATTCAATCAAAAAAAGTTCGGGTTGACCTGAACTTTGGCCAAAAATTCAATGGGATGAAACTTCACAACTCAGTTATCTGGTGTTTTCCAGTTTATTTTGAAAAACAAAAAATAAACTAAATAGCAACAGAGTTCCAGGGCTCTGCCTTCAGAAAATATTCCCATTATCAGGATTCTTTTTACTTTTATTGTTATGGACGTCATACGAAATATATATATATTTATATGTGTGTGTGTATGTATGTATGTATATATATATATATATATATATTATATATATATATATATATAATATATATAGAGAGAGAGAGAGAGAGAGAGAGAGAAGAGAGAGAGAGCAACTCAATTAGTATAAAGAAACCTTTTTTAGAAGAAGACGTAGGCCACAAATCTTCCCGGTGCCAAATGTCGTCACTGAAGATCACCACAGAAAAAATGTAAAAAATGTAACAAACTTCAAGACCAAAATAAAAACAAAGCACATAATGACAGCAAATTTCCTTACAAGCGTTACGAATGTTCATGAATTTTCAAGTCATAGAACAAATGGTGTAGATAAAGTGACGCTGTCTATACGGGAGTCACTGCTATCGCGGAAGTGACATGCACACGTAATTTGTGTGAGTGTTGCGGCTCTGTGACTGAGGTCCTCGTAATCGAGAGGCCAGTGGTCGAATCATAAGACGGATGTGAATGGCGAATTCCCTCGGTCCTGTATCCTCAGAAAGTCCATTTCCCCCTGCTGACAAGGAGGAGTTTACGTACCTGATGATTAGTCGCCTATGGTGGGTCTTAGCGAGAAGAAAGAAGGTTATGGCTTTAGTGTCCCTATCTCAGACCTGCTGAAACTCGGAAGTTGCTTTGATTAGAAAGCGCCCTTCGAAGTAGAAAATGCGTTTCAATGGATATGTGTCAGTGTACCTGAGGCATTCAAAATGGCAATAATGTTTCAGAGGGTCGAAACGGCAAGTCCCGACCCTCGGGACAATACGTACCGTCTCGAAGCCCAGACGAAGGTACCTTCATTTCATTCTGCAGCCGTATACAGAGGTCAATGACGGACGTTCGATGCCAGAAATTTCTCCTTTTCCTCCATTACTTAACTGCACTTTCCCCTTTTCCTGGTGATGGAAACGCGTTCTCATTTTTTATTACAAAAGACCGGAATTCGACGAAGACTAAGAGAATGATTCTCTCTCTCTCTCTCTCTCTCTCTCTCTCTCTCTCTCTCTCTCTCTCTCTCGTTAGAAAGTCTGAAATTTCTGCATCCTATTTGAACTCTGATATGACGGCGAATCATCAATCACCGCTCTAAGAGTTTGATATCGGTTCCGATCCGAAGTGTCTGAGGATTAATTCATATCAGAATCCTATTTGCGAATTGACATCTCGTTTCTCACTGGATTCAAGATGGTAAAAATGAAAATCACGAAAAAATCATCGCGTTATAGTAGGAAGTTTTTCATGACAGTCATCATCTGAAGAAAATACACCAAATAGAAAAATAACAATGAAAATTGACAACACCATATAGTAGGTCGGGTCTATTTCCGTCCCGTAGTGTGAAAAAAAGCTGAATTAAGCTCATCATTAAAATGCCCTACGGTCATTTAATCAAAGACATAACTGATGGACGTAGATGTCAGTTCACAGTGTTTTTCAAAGAACTGTTTGAAAAGTTACATCCTGGTTTTTAATCCAATAACAACTTCATTCAGTCCGGGTCGTTTGCAAGTCTGGGCGTCTACAGTCCGTCAGGTTTTACACTTTTAGCTGATATTGCACAAAAGCAACTTATGCACACATGCCGTCAAAATGGTACAGTCTGGATGGGTCGTGATAGCCAGTCCCAATCCCAGGACTGATGTATCCACAATCTGCTTGATCTTGTAGATGTTGGCCAGCGCTTCAGGAAGACATAGGATCTAAACATGCATCTTATTGTTCTCAGAGAACGGGGTTCAACAAAAGCCTGTACAAATAAACATTGTGTTTTATTACAGAATATATATTCGATAGTTAGCAGCATGTCAATTCACACAAATAATTAAATTTAGGTTCCATCAGCAGAAATGCTTTGGAATTCTCTTCCTGTTTGTTAATCTCACTCATGTCCGTTAATGAGACACAAGGGACAAGTCCTGTCTGGGTTAGTCTCTACACTTCTTAACTCCTTTCTTCTTGTTATTATCGGGTCAGGCCTAGTGACTTCAGAAGTTCCCCGTTCAGGAGGTCCTTATATCACAAAAATAATTAGGACCCAAATGCCTTCCGTATTGTGAAACACATCAAACACAAAGAAAGAACAAAAGGGACTTGAAACTTAAAACAATCCTTGGAAACGTGAACGACAATGGGTCACAGTGAGGCCCGAGAAGCCAGTTGAGAATGAAACTGGTGCCATTCTCTTCTTTAGCTAGTTCAGTCTTTTCAGACTGTTGTACTCTCTAGGAAAATAATATCTTTTAAAGTAAACTTTAGAAACACTGAAAGAAGTCCTTTCTTATTGACTGACTGGCATCTGGCATCACAACGACTATTTTCCTAAATGCCAACGGGCTCCCTATCACTTCTAATTCCTTCTGTAGTCTCTTGAAGGTTCTCCCGTATCTTCATTATATGCCAGTACTCGTTGTGGACAAGTTGAAAACTCGGATAATTCGCAACTACAAGCTTCCATGGAATGGAAAACCGTATGAAAAAGTAGTATTGTGTATAAATCATGAAGCCCAGACCTCTGTGCATTTGGAGGATCCTTACTTCCTGATTGATGGTGGCACCAGAAATGGAATAATTCTTAAATCATGAGCGTCGGTTCTCTTTCTGTCGGGAGCTCATGTCACCATTAGCAAATATAGTTCTAGTTGTGATAGTGAAACAAAACCTCTGTAAAATTATGATTAAATAACTTTTAACATATGTAAATTGTCAGAATAACAATGAAATTAAAATAAGACTGAATTACCAAAAAATAAAAGAACTCGGTGACAAGAGGGTAAGAGCACAAGAGAACCTTCGGTAATAAATCATTTAATGATTCCTATTCCGTATACCCCAAACATACATATAACTAGAACTATATTTGCTAATGGTGACATGAGCTCCTAACAGAAAGAGAACCGACGCTCGTGATTTAAGAAATATTCCATTTCTGGTGCTACCATCAATCAGGACGTAAGGTTCCACCTAATGCACAGAGGTCTGGGCTTCATGATATATACACAATACTACTTTTTCATACGGTTTTCCATTCCATGGAAGCTTGTAGTTGCGAATTAACCGAGTTCTAAGCTTTTCCACCACGAATGCTGGCATATACTGGCACGGGATGGCTCTCTGATCAACCATATTCTTCAAGTTAATGTAAGCGCGATCAGAGAGATTTCCTTCATGGAAAATGTGAGGATAAAAGCAGCTGTTGCGAGCCAATGGAACTGTGATCATGAAAGCGACTGGAATTGAGACTTATTAGTGACCGGTTACTGAAACGGGAGAGAAACCTTGTATTATCCTGAAGAGTCTTTCCAAGAACACACGTAATGGTAATACACCCTTGGAATAGGAATCAACTGTAGAGCTAGATCTTTTATCGCAGCCAATTTACATCGTTCAATACAATAAAAGGCAGCACAGAATGAATCCGTTCCTCTGATGCGATACTATAAATAACCGTAAGTATTGAATACTGAAACTGCTGCGAAGCTAGTTTAAAGGTGCTTTCACAGCGAAATGAAACGACGACAAGCTACCACTTAGGTATCCATATTATCAATTCTTCAAAGTGACAATTTTTCTTATGGTTTTCAGTTCCGGTTAAAAACAAAATACCATTGCCATTAATTTTTTACAGCATGAACGCGTACATCAGACTCCATTCTTGTTACGGGCAAACTCTGATTTTCATTTAATTGTAAATACAACCTTACTTCGCATTTATCAGCCGTCTAACTAGGAACTCTTGAAAAGGAGAATCAGCAGATGTTAAACATGAAATACATGTCAGAATACCTAGAATGTGAACGATTTCATAGATTAATAAAATGACCTTAAAGCGGGTGAATAAAATAACTGAAGATCCTCGTATAGTAAGAGGCACTATCTATCCCAAGTAAGTGCCAGAATTTTATTCCCACGGACATATTAAGAAATAATGAAAACATATAGGGGAGAATTGCCTGTAATACTCTCATACAACAAGAAAAAGATGAAAATTTCCAAGAAATATCCAAAATTACCTTTTGTAAATGACGACTTTTCATGAAGAAACGACAAATAGAACATTCAAAATATTAATCAGAGAAGAATGCATTCTTTTCCTAGCAAGTTCAGTCCCCTTGAAGAATTTTTCACAATAATAAGAGAAGGTCATTTGTTGCCAGGAAGTGAACCAGTGATTACCAAGGGCCAGAGAAATTTAACTTTTCATCGGAGTGTTATCTGTCCCCAAAGCTTTTGGGTTTTGTTCGTGTATTATATATATATATATATATATATATATATATATATATATATATATATATATCTATATATGTGTGTGGTGGTGTGTGGGGTGTGGTGTGTGCGTGTGTATGTGTGTGTGTGTGTGTAAATACATATATATATATATATATATATATATATTCTATATATATATATATATATATATATATATATATATATATAATATATATATATATATAATATATATATATATATATATATATATATATATTCAGATCATTTACCACTGGCCCTTGACAACATAATTAAGTTAGTTGAATTATGTGTATCTATTAACATATTTTCATTCGGGGACTCATTCTATAAGCAAAAATTCGGGCGTATCATGGGTAGCCCTTTAAGTCCTGTTTTAGCCAATCTATACATGGAATACTTTGAAACTATAGCAATAAAAGCATTAAGAACCAAAACCACGCAGTGGA
>NC_087203.1:6852799-6865299 GCF_015104395.2 Macrobrachium nipponense
GCATTATTATTATTATTATTATTATTATTATTATTGTTATTATTATTATTATTATTATTATTATTATTATTATTATTATTATTATTATTATTACTGGACCCAATTTCACAGAGAAAAATTACCTTACAAAGACAGGTTGGCCTAAGCACTCCAACCATTGTGGTCAAGGCCTAAGCATCTGCTCTTGGATCTAAGCATTGTCTGTCATAAATGGTTCCTGTAAATTACTAGATTTTCTTTGCATACAGTAACTAAACACTAACTAAACAGTAGTATATAATCACTAAACATTCACATTCACAATCTTACTATACACTCACACTCACTAAACACTCACACTCTATAACATTAAACACTCACTCAATGCACAACATTCATCAGGCACTCACTACACACCGAATGCACACTAAATACTCATAAAACACTAAACACTCCCTGAATACTCACTGTGCACCAAACACCCAGTAACTTTCACTAAACACTCACTTAATCATAAACATTCATTAAACACTAAACAATCACTAAGCATTCACTAAGTACTCACTATACATTAAATATTCACTAAGCACTCACTATACACTATACACTCACTGAACCCTAAACACTCAATAAACACTAAATATTCACTAAACCCTAAATGCTCATAATACCCCTAAACACTCTATAAACACTAAACAATAAATCAACATAGAATCATTACTCAATAAACACTCACTAAACAGTTACACACTAAACATTCACTAAACACTAACATTCACAATACGTTCACTAAACTCTCACTAAACATTCACTGAATCCTTACTATACATTCACTAAAAACAAACATTCACAAAACATTCACTACACTCACTGAATACTTACACACTAAACATTCACGGAATGCATACTCACTAATTATTCACTAAACACTAACATTCACTAAACCCTAAACACTCACTAAACATTCACTAAGTGCTTTGGCACTAATCATACGCTAAGCACTAACATTAAAAAAATCACTAAACTCTAAACATTCACTAAACTTTCACTGAAAACTTCACACTAAACATTTACTGAATAGTTACACACTAAACATTCACTAAACCCTAAACACTCACTCAACACACACTAAACATTCACCAAACCCTAAACAATCACTAAACATTCACTGAATGCTTACACACTAAGCGTTTGTTAAACACTAACATTCGCTAAATCCTAAACACTCACTAAACATCCGCTAAATACTTAAACAGTGCACAGCAAACATTCATTGAATACTTACACACTAAATATTTACTAAACACTAACATGCTCAAAACCTTCATTAAACCCTAAAGACTTACACACAGACCATTTACTAATCCCAAGACACTAAACATTCACTGAGTATTTACACACTAAACATTCACAAAACATTCATTGAATATTTACACACTAAACATTCCCAAAATATTCACTGAATATTTACACACTAACCATTAATTAAAGCCCTAAGGACTCAATAAAGACTCACTGACATTCACTAAACCCTAAACACTCAGTAAACATTCACTGAATACTTACATACTAAACATTCATTAAACCCTAAACTTAACATTCACTGAACACACTCACTAAACCCTAAAAATTCGCTAAACACTTATTCCTAAAACATTAACGATAAAAAAGAATTCACAATCACACTAATCCCTGATCAATTTGCAGGTTACCAGACCTTTAAAAATGGCCGCAAGGCTTTGCAGCGCCGCCCTTGGGCAAGACCACCGAACTACATAGTATTGGTGTAGAGATCACAACTTTAGATATATATACACCCCCTATGCTCGCCTCCCATTCAATTTCATTGTTTTCATTTCTAATTTCTGGGGCTTAATTTTTTCAGCATTAAATTCATTTTGATCAGAAATACTTTCTAGGAAGGTAATGAGGCTGATCCTTTTCCTTTTAGATTCATGTTTTTATTTTTGTATTGAGAAGTACAGATCCTTGAGAGAGAGAGAGAGAGAGAGAGAGACAGAGAGAGAGAGAGAGAGAAAATACTCTTATCACAGTCTTTCCAAATTTTGTAAGCAGGGGTCGAGAGGAAATGCGCGGAATAAAAAGGAAAAACTTTCCTGTCTTATTCAATCCAAAGATTGAATTGCAGCTAAAAGATTATTTGCTAAGAAATTAACCGTTACTTAATTGAAGGAATCCATGTTGGTGGTTATCATGAAGTCTTCACCAATGTTTACACATTTGAAATTTCTTCTTCCATAACCTAGGAAAAGGAGTGGTTGGTCTGTTAGACTGAGTCTCGTAATTCCAATCCCCGAGCTACCCTCTTTACTAGGAAGCAGATCTCAGCTGAAAATAACAGACATCGATAATAACAACAATGTTAACAAAAAGAACAGTGATGATAATAACAGAAACATGGATAATGTTGAGTGATGCAGTCGTTAACGCCATTATATGAGGGATGGTTGCACTGGCGCTGTTTCATTGTGATGCTGCTGCTGCTGCTGATGAGAAAAATATCATTTGCATTATGATAACAAAGTGTTAGTTCGTAATAGCTGTGTATACTTGATATGATGGTGATAACATTGTCTAAATAATTAACGTTTGTGCAAATATTTTGCTGTGAGCGAGATCGTTATAGAACCGTATTATCTGTTCACCGTTGCATACGAATTCTCGTCAAGTTAATGTAGCCTAAGATTTCAGTGACGACTCCATATCTTTGTCATCACTGCGATTGCTGCAGTGATTCCCGGGAGCGACTTCTCCGAGGGGCGAAGTTTTCTCCCGTGATTCCTTCCTTGCACTGGATTCTCTCACGAGCGCTGAAATGTCCCGAACTGATGACGTGAAGCAGCTCAGCCTTGCGTGCACAGTACTCATATACTATGCAATGAAACCAGAGAGAGATGATAATGATGACGATAATGACAAAAATAATTTACCAGCCATAATTAGCCCTAAGCCTCAAATATCCTGAGATTATGAAAGATTTTCGTTTGAAATAAACACAGCAGGAAGACGGAAATAGAGGCCCTAAGAGTCTAAGAGAAATTAAGATAAATGCTTGCCAGCGAGACAGTTGTAAAGAACTACAACTCAATGGTGCTGTGTTATGATGAATCTCCTTTTGAAGAATAATAACAGAATATCTTCTGGAGTGAAAACTTAAAAATCTGTCGTTGGGATCTAGGTCGATGCTATTGAAAAAAAAACGAACAACTAATAAACATTTCATAAACCTTTGAATTACCATTTTTTCACTTACTCGGGGAGTAAGGCCACAAACTACTTTGTTGTTGTTGTTTGGGTAAGAAAGGTGTATGGAGTAGCCTAAAAAATCTGAAAAAGGTGTTTCACGTTGAGTTAAAGATACAGGAATTTTAGGATAGGATATTTATAATCTATTTACTATAATGAAAATGTAAAAAATAAATAATGTCCATATTAAACCGTATAGGAAAATTATTTCTAATAAAATATAGCATATTTATTTTGATTTTTGTTGTTGAAACAAGGCTCTACTTGACTGTAGATTTTAGCATGTTTAAAGTTACGTTCAAAGTTAGGCATATAATGTTAACAACTCATGCATGAGGGGTAAATCTTGCACGTGTCCCGGGTAAGCTGGAGGTCCGATCACGCCTTCTTCCTATAAAATCTTCCTTTCTCGAAATACTGGAGTGTTGCCAATGGTTAAGCACATGGCGTGAGAACCATGTGAGAAAGTCTTTTTTTCAGTTAGGGTAAAGCCTTGGAGTGCCAGAGGACAGGAAGCTGTAATGCTCCGGAAAGGGAAGGACAATTGGCTAGACAGTTTAAAAGAACATTAAATGCAGTAGCTAAACAGAGGAAATAGAATAACAGAGAGAGAAGTCAAGTCGAAGAGGAAACTGAGCAGTTCATCAGATTCCTCAAAAACCGGAGAAATGGGACTTAGCCTCCACCAGTCCATTGTTACCAGATGAAATGCAAAGCGAATACTTGACATCAGTTTCATGGTGCTATCAATGACTTTGCCTTCAGACATCTCAGCTGGTCGTTCAGATAAGGGAGATATACAGCTTCCGGCATCTCTTGTGCAGAGTCCGAGATTTTCCAGTTGTAGCTTAAGAAATCCTAAGGGATCGAGAGGTGAGGAAATGGACGCAGATTCAGTCGAGTAGTCGATAAGCGAACGCCTCTCAAAAGAAAGGGACTGCTCAGAGACCTTCGGCCTAACGGACAGACAGACAGACAGATAGATAGAATTTGATGGAAGGTCTCAATTGGTTGTAAATCTCAATATGATATTTTGTAGCTGGATTGAATACCAATCACTTCAGTTTATTATTACTATCTCTCTCTCTCTCTCTCTCTCTCTCTCTCTCTCTCTCTCTCTCTCTCTCTCTACTACACAGCACAGCAGTTCACTGACCTCCAGTACAACATACAATAAGCTAAAGAGATGCCTATTGGGTTAAGGGAGTGTGCTCGGTTTTCGAACCCAGAATCGGTATCTAGTGAGGCAAGCATGTAAGATCAAATGAGCTAAGCCAACTAACTGTTGAGGCGTTTTACAAAAATAAACAACTCCATTCTATTTTGATACTTGAAGGCAGTAAAATCAAAACTTTACCAGACTTCTAGTGATGCACTTTATTGAAGACACGTGAGGAGAGTTGAAAGCAGGGATGAACAACATCCACCAGTGGGCCTACTGGGTAACTGACCGGGTTCTGTTTTCTGCACAATTCATAGATTTATGAATCATATGAAAAGTATCTTCTTCACTATTCCTGTCGTGTTCGCTTATTTCTTAGGAGTTATGAAAAAACTTTCCGTAATAGTGACAATGCAGAAGGGGAATGTGAAGTGACTTTTCCTTTTGGTAACATTCATAGATAAGTTGTTTCTCTTATGGCATTTGACTTCTAACACTAGCATCTATATTGCAGACAATTGTGCCTAGTGATTGCTAGATGTCTTTACACACATAATCGTAATTATGATTGTAGTGATGATATAGTACCACTTCCTAATTAAAGTAATTAAAAGGATATGGTGAGAAAAAGGTCATGACAAGGATTTATCTATTTCAGGTTACAGTGAATCGAATAACATATTCTAGCTCTCTTTCTATCAGAAAATTGACATCTAACCAGAGAACTTGTGACTTCTTTTCAATATTAGAGAGCTGAATTTCATCCTAGTAAAAAAATTGCAATTTTACTTTTGGAGGGTTCCAGATATGGGATTTAAATGGAAAATGCTGTTTATGCTGAAGTCTGAACTACAGCAACATTACTTATAAAAGCAGAGTACTTGTTTCAGAAAGAAGCATAGCAGCTATATACCTGGAGTCGCAACCTTATACCAGTACTACGTAGTTTGGTGGTCTTCCACCAGGGCGGCGCTGCAAAGCCTTACGGCCATCTATGAAGGTCTGGTAACCCAAAAATTGGACAAGAATTAGTGCAATTATGAGTTTTTAATTGTTAATTTTAATGGGTAAATGTTTAGCGAATATTTATGGTAAAGTGAATTTTTACTTTAAGGTTTAATGAATATTTTGCAAGTGTTAGTGAATGTTTAGTGTGTAAGTATTCAGTGAATGTTTAGCAATTGTTTAGGGTTTAGTGAATGCTAGTGAATTTTTCTTGCGTAAGTATTCATTGAATGTTTAGTGAGTGTTTAGGGTTTACTGAATGTTTTATAGATGTTAGTGAGTTCTTAATAAGTATTCAATGAATATTTAGTGTTTAAGTGTTCAGTGAATATTTAGTGAGTGTTTAGTGAATGTCTTTTGAATGTTAGTGTTTAGTGAATGTTTAGTGTGTAAGTATTGAGTGAATGTTTTAGTGAGTGCTTAGGGTTTAGTGAATGTTAGCGTTTAGTGAATGTTTAGTGTGTATTTAGTGAGTGGTTAGCATTTATTGAATGTTTAGTAAATGTTAGTGTTTAGTGTGTCAGTATTCAGTCTATGTTTAGTGAGTGCTTAGGAGTGATTAGTGAATGTTCATTGACTGTTTGGTGTTTAATGAGTCTTTATTGGATTAATGAGTGTCTAGGGTTTAGTAGGTATTTAGTTTTTAATGAGTATTTTGGGTATAGAGAATGTTTAGTGTATAGTGAGTACTTAGAAAATGTTATAAAAAAATAGTGTATAATGAGTATTTAGTGAATGTTTACTGAGTGTTTGGGTTACAGTGAGTATTTAATGAGTGTTTAGTGTTTTATGAGTATTTAGTGTAGAGTAAGTGCCTAAGTGAATGTTGAGTATTCAGTGAGTGTTTAGTGTTATTGAGTGTGAGTTTACAGTGAGTGTGAGTGTTTAGTAAATGTATAGTGTGTGCATGTGTTTAGTGAGTGTAAGCATATTGTGAATGTTAATGTTTAGTGAGTGTACATTGCTGTTTAGTTAGTGTTTAGTGACTATATGCAAAGGAAGTCCTGTAATTTACAGGAACCATTTATGCTAAACATTGCTTTGGGCTTGACCACAACCTGATTTTGTAAGGAAGTTTTTCTCTGTGAAATTAGGTCAAGTACTAATAATAATAATAATAATAGTTACAAAGATGAAAATAATTATGGTAAAATTAATTACAGTAATAAAGTATAGTACTATTAGCTGGACCGAGACCTTTCAATATGGCCGCCAGAGGCTACACGCTCGGCAGAGAACGCCACTACAGTGATTTACGCTCTATGGTAAAAAGTGGAGGAATAGGTCAATACTTCTGTAATCAAGGGGGGAAGAAGGAAAGTTGAAATGCATTCTGAAAAGCAGTTTTGCATTAGCGATACCTTTATCCCAGTCATGCTTCGATATACTTACAATATAAAAGGTAAACATAGCTGATGACGCCGTTGGAACTCAAAAATCCTTTTCCGATGAAAATGACGTTAGAAATTACAATACAAAAATATGAAATCGGCAAGAATGAGAAAAGTGCATGTGCTAACTTAACATTATAAAGAAGATATAGAGTTGTGGTTCTGCTCACTATTAAGCAAAATTACTTGTTTCTTTGACGATAACATATATTACGCTAGCTTAAGTGACTCTGAAAATAATAACAGAACAAAGAGCATATATTAAAAAAAGATTTGCGATGCACGTGCACCAGAATGCATTTTGAATAGATTATGATGACTCATACCACACCTTAAGGAGAAAACTTAGCATGCATTGAAATTTAATTAAGGAATGTAGCAACTCAAGGACATGATGCATCTGGAGACAGAAGTAGGATGACTGATGACATTCATGGGGCTTTGAGCGCTACCTTTGATCGGGGTGATCTGAAAGACCAGAGTTCTAAGCAAAACTTCGTAGTAAAGCTTTTGGATGACCGTTCAGATGATGAGCACCAGAGCCGTTCTTGCTGGTGTTTTCAATGAGCGCGGACCTACCTGTGATGTTCCACAGACAAATGCTCTGGACGTTGTGGCTTCCGGTCGTTACCAACAATGAGACCGCTCGTATTGAAAGTGGCGTGTTTATGCAAATGATGCACCGCCTCTTCTGATTGTTCGCTCCCCACTAAAACGGAACTTTAATAGAATCTTTGAACGGATATTTCAAGTTAGATATTAAACCGTTATTTGATGGATCAGCCGTTATCTTGCGCTCCTTACACCGGGATTAGTTGTGCGTAGGTAACAATATGCTTAGCTATATCATGAATATTCGACAGTAGTACTACTCGCTGTTCCCTCTTGTACAGCTATAGCTGATGTTGCTAGGAATGAGGTGTTGTTTGCAAGGAGCCCTATGACATGTGTTCTAGACCTACTATTTGACTCAGGTGGCAGAGTATCGTTATCTGTCCGATTATCAGGATATGTTCTAGACTTGGTGGCCTGCTTTTACCCAACAACGATGATTCAGATGAGGCCGTTGTCAGCAGTACAGGTATTCCACTGGCAATGCACATGACGGCTGCAGATGACAAGGACCGACATCAACCGTGCAACAACATTCATCTTGACTTGAATTATCCCTTTCATGGTGATTTCCTATTGTCCCAGAATCTTCTGTTCTTTCTTGAATAGCAAAGTTGATTTTCGTTAATGAAAAAGAAAGCTAAAGTCACGAATCAGGAATGTCAACAAAATTAAGAAAAGGAAATCATCTTTTCCCTTTCTTGAGCTTCCTTTTCTTGGTGCATTTTCTTCTCTTTCCTCGACTGAAGATAATCTCAGGTCACTTTTTCTTTCGAGAGTGATGCAGTAATTGAGATCCTCTTTGTCAGGCTGATATTACCGGATAATATCATTAATCAATCCTCTCTCTCTCTCTCTCTCTCTCTCTCTCTCTCTCTCTCTCTCTCTCTCTTACAACTGGTGTAGGCGATTGCAAAGGTTGTTTTGAATCTTTTTAGAACAGTTGTTTGTTGCATACATTCCCCTTTCATTAAAGAGCCAATTTTCAAGAGCTTTCATTGTCAAAATTTCATCGCAAAACCCTTAGCGAGTTTCGCTGCAAAAACTTTTATTACAAAATGTTCATTGGTTTACTTGTAGACACTTTAATTATTTCACTGTTATCGATTGAGCCTTAATGCGAGGAGCCTAAGAAACAGATTATTGCATTGCAGCAGCAAATCACTTTCTTGTTTAAACGGACTGAGAAAAGAGGACCTGTGTCTCGGTTGTCAACAGCCATTTTGAGAGAAAAAGTTTCAAATGTGGATAACTGATAAAAGGAATTTTCAGTTGAAAAAGTTTTAAACTTTCTCTTTCAATTCTCGTGCAATAACGCAACCTTATTTCACGTGTTCTTATCTTATTTTATCTTTTCTCCAAAATTCAATATCGCCTGGCAAAATGTAACTGTACAGACATAAAGGTGTCAGAAGTCCATTCCAACCCTTCGGATTTGTTGATGTAGATATAGTAGCCTTATGCCAGCACGGGACTTCACTTTAAAGATAGTGAGTTGTGTCAAATGGGGACTGGAGTAGAACTTCCGAACTCTGCCGACCAACAGACACCAACGCCAAGCCATCAAAGAAGTAGAATCAGACTTGTCTCACATTTCAAGTTACTTCTAAAATAGAGTGAAATCGATGAGAAAGCGGTATTTGTATATATATATATATATATATATATATATATATATATATATAATCCAAGGTGGGTCAGGGAAAGGCAGTATCCATATGCATTTTATTAAAATATATGCTGACGTTTCACAACTCCATAGTTTGCATTTTCTAGGCTGCAAACAAGCGAACATGGCTATCAATAAACTGGAGTTATCATCGGGAGTCTACAGACAGTTCAGCTGGGGTTGTGAAACGTCGGCATATATTTTAATAAAATGCATATGGATACTGCCTTTCCTTGACCCGCCTTGGATTGTTCTTCGAGCTGTTGCTCTGGAAATTGGAGTTATATATATATATATATATATATATATATATATATATATATATATATATATATATATATATATATATATGTGTGTGTGTGTGTGTTGTGTGTGTGTGTGTGTGTGTGTGTGTGTATAAATATTTACTTATAGCATTTATAGCATATAAGTCATATCACATTACCGGGATTCATATACATACATCGAGCTACAAATGTCCTTTAATATCTAATTCACTCTACCTCGGAATTAATATATTTTCATATATGCTTAACCTAAGGGGAATTTTATTAGGCGATAATAGAATTGTCGGCGCCCAGGCGCGAACCCAGGACACCATACAAATCCAGGAACGTCAGTGAAGCTTTTACCCCCTCCACCACCGCAAGAGGCTATAGTTAATGCCGTCTCTCACCCTCAAATACCTTTCGCGCTCAGGTATTCACTGACTTGAGCAATCATTAACCCACTTCGACCTCGGTAGTGTTGTAGTGCTTATGACAGCACGTAGCCATTAGTATAAGTCATATCACATTACCGGGATTCATATACATACATCGAGCTACAAACGTCCTTTAATATCTAATTCACTCTACCTCGGAATTAATATATTTTCATATATGCTTAACCGAAGGGGAATTTTATTAGGCGATAATCTATTATCGCCTAATAAAATTCCCTTCGGTTAAGCATATATGAAAATATATTAATTCCGAGGTAGAGTGAATTAGATATTAAAGGACATTTGTAGCTCGATGTATGTATATAGCATATATATATATACATATCCGAAAATACCGTTTTCTCATCGATTTGAATTTGAATTATATATGGTACTAGCCGGCAAGCGTAAGCCGGCAATGTTTGCACCGTAATATCATCGTTATTTTTCATCGTAGAAGTAAAGTAAGAGCATATTTGGAATCTTCGTGAAAAGTTCAATCTCTCCGAATAATGATAAAGAAGGTAGCACGACCGGATATCCGGATCAAAACGGCACCCAGTTAAAACCATCCCTATAAAATGTACATATAAGTATGGTCCGACTTTGGTTTAATTCGGTCCAGTAGTTTCGCCATCTATAGTGAATATACACATACATACATACATACATAGTCCGACTGTTAGCTTTATATATAAGATATGCTAAGTGCATCTACTCCAGCCAGGATTCTAACCAGTGCCCTTTGACTTTGATACAGAGTAAACAAGGACTCATCCATCAGGCAATCAATGCTCCGAGTGGATTCTATACTTGTACTAAGTAGGGGTGTTGGCCGAATGGTAAAACCTTCAAGCTTCTCAGCTTGTATGTATGTACGTATATATGCATGTATGTATATTCTCAAACTGTCAAATTGATGGTACCTAGATCTTAGACAGGGTAACTTAAAGACAGGACAAAACTTCCCTGGAAAGGTTTAATCTTGTCTGACAGCAACTTTCGGCGACCTCGAAACAAGGGAAATGTTGTGGATATATCCGCAGGAGTCTGTCGAAGATTCCAGCTGGAAAGACCTTGTGACGGGATTCCCTGACAGGCTAAGAACGTCAGGAAGGCTAAGAAGAGATGGACATCCTAAAATACCAACTATTGGAAAGTGAATTATTAATAATAATAATAATAAACCATTTTTTTTTTACTTAACTTTAACTGTGTTTCCATACCTCGGTTGACAGCAGATAAATTCTTGTTCAACTCACATACTAACTGTAGAAATCAGCTCCCAATGAAATACGTCGAGGAAGGTGAAGTTTGGACTCTGATGGATTTGGTACTTTGACTGTACCATCGATTTTACATCTGCCAGCTAATACCAATCTGATTCCCTCTGTAACTCTTTGTCGCACACACCAAACTCCTAAGGTCTGTTACACGTTGCGTCAGGTTGGTCACGGGACTTGCGTGCCTGCAGCCACTGTCATTTATTTGTGGTCACCTTTCCGATTCCTGACCACACCCAATAACGCTGATCGAGAGTCTAGCGATACTTCCAAAACGTAATACATCTGTCAGTCATCCGAGGTCACCCATCCAAGGCCTGACGAAACCCAAAGTTGCTTTACTGAAGTGATCAGAAGACGAGCGGCAAAGCAAAGGCGCTACGACTCATTCCGAGCGACGTTTGAATCCATCAGTCATTTCTCTGACTGGAAAGGATCTATCGCATCCGGATCCGTTCTTCCCATATATACGGAAAGGGCCCCTACCACCCACAGTCCTCCCCTCAATTCTCGCGGACCCATTTCTTTCTTGATATTTTTATCTTGTTATAAATATGGTCAACGCAATAAAAGGGATCTAGAATATGATGCAGTTTTTCATGCCTGGATTTATGGGGGACTATTCTGATAATCGCACAACACTGATTGGTGAATAAGGGAAAATTCTCCTTCGGAAAAGTTACGATAACTGCTGTGATCGAGGACAATTTGTCACAATTAAATTGGCTCGATGTAAAAAAGATTTCAAGTTCTATGCAAAGAGAGAGAGGGAGAAAGATAAAAAAAAATAATCTTAAGTTTTCTTAGAATTAAACTGGCCTAGAGAAAAAGAAACAAAACGATGAGCAAACAGAGAGAGAGAGAGAGAGAGAGAGAGAGAGAGAGAGAGAGATGAGATTAGAGAAAGAGGGGAGGAGTTATTTCTAAGGCCAAGCAGCGGAAATACCCCATATCACGGGTGGTCGGCTGCCGAAATTACTCCCTCGCTCTTGGATTCGACTTGGGGTAAACGGGAGGTTTGTCTTCACTAATTCCAGACTCCAGGTCTTCGTCCTTTCTCTCCTCTTCTCTTCTCTTCTCTTCTCTTCTCTTCTCTTCTCTTCTCTTTTCAGTTCAACTCCCTTCGTTTCACATATCTCCTTTTCTTCTTTTTTCCGTTTTTCTTCTCTTATTCTCTTACTTTCGTTTCTCGTCTCTTTTCTTCTTACTTCTCAATTCTCTTACTTCTGCTTTCTTTTCGTCTATTCCCTTTCTTCTCTTCGTCTCCTTCCCTTAACTTCGTTTCCTTTACGGATGTTGTACGGGAGAACTTTTTGAATTAAGAGTTATTTTATTAAGTGGGTATTGTCAACAATGACATAACCTCGAACGATCATCATGTTTGCGACGTCAGTTTGTAATATCAAACCGCTGAACAAATTCTTCATCA
>NC_087203.1:6870299-6905299 GCF_015104395.2 Macrobrachium nipponense
CGGTCCTCTGCGTTTTCAGATAACTTTCACAGCCTTGCATTCTTCGTTAATTTATTTTTAGATGAGAAGGATGATTGGACGGGCAATATAATGTCCATACGTAGCCCAGACATAGAAAGAACAAGAGAATGGTAGCGGGAAAGAGAGAATATGAGTTACCCGAAAGGACGATAAAACCTTCCTCTTGACTGAAGGGGAATTTTGTAAGAAATAGGGAGGACGTGTGAGGAAAGGGAGATGAATTGTCTCGGGTTCAATCTTACCTTTGGAGGGAAACACAAGATAAAACACCAAAAACACGAGAGTAATATCCAGAGTCAAGATAACATAGAGATTTAGTGATTCCAGTAAAGAAGAGAACTTATTGCCCTGAAGTATACACCTAACTCATCTTTTATAAATCTATTTTTCAACTTGAGCTGTGTGATCTCCCAAACGCAAGCTGGCGTTATCTGTTGATCGAATTAAGAGGTTGAATTTCACTTTTATCAAATACAATCTGTTCCTTACATGATAGCTCTCAGTTAGTATCAAAATATGCCCGAAAGAATTACTGATAGAATATTTCGTTCATGATAATGAATGCCCCCCCCCCCCACCTCTCTCTCTCTCTCTCTCTCTCTCTCTCTCTCTCTGCAATGCCCCTAAGTTGATAAAGAGATCGCTATTGTGTGCATATGAACACAATAATCAAACGCCCAAATTTTCCTGAGCTTTGATTTTTCTCTTTTTCTGGAGATACGTTTGCCAGCAGAGGGAAACCCAACAACACCGTCTTGGCGATTTTTTCTAATAAACGTTTGTAACAGCTGAAATCTATTATTCCATTAGTCCTGATTGACATATATTTGAAATGAACTCTTTCCCTGCATCCAGCTACTTTTTTTTTTTTTCTCAGTTCTGCCTGTAAAATATCTGGATGCGTGTTTTTTTTTTTTTTTTTTTTTTTGATACCTGAGAAAATACTTTTCTTTTTAAGGAGTACCTTTTCACTGTCCCTTAAGAAATTATTTTCCATTAGCCCTTCCAGTCTTCATGCATTAAGTTTTCGTAATGTTCTCCCATTTTTCAACTCTCATTTGTCTTTCCAGGTGAAAGAAACGAAAAAAAAAAACACAAGGGCCGACTGTTGGAAGTTACTGCCAGTCTATAGAGGTCCTTCCAGTTCTACCTAAGATTAATATATTTTTTTTTTCTTTAGATACATGGTCATCCATTTCCTGTAAGCCTTTACGTACAAAGGAAACAGGGCGTATTGAACTTTTTTACCGTTGCTTTAAACTTTGGTAACTAAAGCGCTTGTTTCTAAACCTTTTGCTCTTTAGAAGCGGCGGATATGTAGTTGATCTTCTTCACAGCTTCGGAGAGTTGTTGTACACTAATGTTCTTTCATAAGAACTTTGGCTGAGCCTGTCTGGTGTTCTTTACGGTGATATTCGAGGATCATTGTTACTTCTAGTCTCCTATTGACACGATTGTTGGCCTTGACATTATGATTATACAGGTTGCGGAGGAGGTTTGTATTACTCTTCTTCTTTCCCACCGTTATCCCTACATTGAGTGTTCGGTTGCCTGATGCGCCTTCTCCTCTGCCTTCCTTGTATGTTCATTGTTTAGCAAAGAGGTTTTTACGACCGCATGTCCTTGCTGTCATCAACCACAGTTAGTGGAATTTGGGCCTCGCCTTTGATAAAAAATCCACCTGCAAGGCCGCAGTTTCCACAGTTATTGGCGGTGGGCCTCGCCTCTTACTAAAAAGAAAGACTACAAGGCAGCAGTTTCCACAGTTATTGGCAGTGGGCCTCAACTTTTATTTAAAAGAAAGACTGCAAGGCAGCATTTTCCACAGTTATTGGCGGTGGGCCTAGCTTTTTACTAAAAAGAAAGACTGCAAGGCAGCAGTTTCCACATTTGTTGGTATTGGGCCTAGCCTTTTACTAAAAGGAAAGACTGCAAGGCAGCAGTTTCCACAGTTATTGGTAGTGGGACTAGCCTTTTACAAAAAAGACAGACTGCAAGGCAGCCGTTTCCACAGTTATTGGTAGTAGGCCTAGCCTTTTACTAAAAAGAAAGACTGCAAGGCAGCAGTTTCCACAGTTATTGGTAGTGGGCCTAGCCTTTTACTTAAAAGAAAGACTGCAAGGCAGCAGTTTCCACAGTTATTGGCGGTGGGCCTAGCCTTTTACTGTGGAATCTGCTGCCTTGTAGTCTTCTTTTTAGTAAAAGGTGAGGCCCACTGCCAAAAACTGGAAACTGCTGCCTTGTAGTCTTTCTTTTAGTAAAAGGCTAGGCCCAGTGGCGATAACTGGAAACTACTGCCTTATAGTCTTTCTATTTAATAAAATGCTAGGCACACCGCCAATAACTGTGAAAACTGCTGCTTTGCAGTCTTTCTTTTTAGTAAAAGGCTAGGCCCACTGCCAATAACTGGAAACTGCTGCCTTGTAGTCTTTCTTTTTAGTAAAAGGCGAGGCCCACAGCTAATAACTGTGGAAACTGCTGCCTTGTAGTCTTTCTTTTTAGTAAAAGGCGAGGCCCACCGCCAATAACTGTGGAAACTGCTGCCTTGCAGTCTTTCTTTTTAGTAAAAGGTGAGGCCCACCGCCAATAACTGTGGAAACTGCTGTCTTGTAGTCTTTGTTCTAGTAAAAGGTGAGGTCCCACCGCCAATAACTGTGGAAACTGCTGCCTTCTAGTCTTTCTTTTATTAAAAGGCGAGGCCCACCGCCAATAAACTGTGACTTTGCCCTGTCTGTTAGCTTTCTTTTTAGTAAAAGGTGAGGCCCACCGCCAATACTGTGGAAACTGCTGCTCTAGTCTTTCTTTTTGTAGTAGTAAAAGGTGAGGCCACCGCCAATAACTGTGGAAACTGCTGTCATTCTAGTCTTTCTTTTTAGCTAAAAGGTGAGGCCACACCGCCAATAACTGTATGGAAACTGCTGTCTTGTAGTCTTCTTTTTAGTACAAAGGTGAGGACCCACCGCCAATAACTGAAACTGCTGCCTTCTAGTCTGTTTTTAGTAAAAAAGGTGAGGCCCACCGCCAACATACTGTGGACTGCTGCCTCTAGTCTTTTTGTTTTCTTTTTAGTAAAAGGGGGCCCACCGCCAAAACTGGTGGCTGCTGCCTCTAGGTCTTTCTTTTTAGTAAAAGGTGAGGGCCGCCAATAACTGTGGAAACTGCTGTCATTGTAGTCTTTCTTTTTAGTCTAAAAGGTGAGGCCCACCGCCAATAACTGTGGAAACTGCTGCCAATTCTAGTCTTTCTTTTTAGTAGGTGAGGCCCCCCGCCAATAAATGTAAAACTGCTGTCTTGTAGTCTTTCTTTTTAGTAAAAGGTGAGGCCCACCGCCAATAACTGTGGAAACTGCTGCCTTGTATCTTTCTTTTAGTAAAAGGCGAGGCCCCCCCGCCCAAACGTGGAAACGCTGTCTTGTAGTCTTTCTTTTTAGTAAAAGGTGAGGCCCACCGCAATAACTGTGGAAAACTGCTGCCTTCTAGTCTTCTTTTTAGTAAAAGGCGAGGCCCACCGCCAACTGTGGAACTGTGCCTTCTAAAGTCTTTCTTTTTTAGTAAAAGGTGCAGGCCCACCGCCAATGTGGAAACTGCTGACCTTCTAGTCTTTCATTTTTAGTAAAAGGTGAGGCCCACCTCCAATAACTGTGGAAAACTGCTGTCTTGTAGTCTTTCTTTTTAGTAAAAGGCGAGGCCCACCGCCAATAACTGTAGAAACTGCTGCCTTCTAGTCTTTCTTTTAGTAAAAGGCGAGGCCCACCGCCAATAACTGTGGAAACTGCTGCCTTGAAGTCATTCTATATAGTAAAGGTGAGGCCCACCGCCAATAACCTGTGGAAACTGCTGTCTTGTAATCTTTCTTTTAGTTAAAAGGTGAGGCCCACCGCCAATAACTGTGGAAAAACTGCTGCCTTGAAGTCATTCTATATAGTAAAAGGTGAGGCCCACCGCCAATAACTGTAGAAACGGCTGCCTTCTAGTCTTTCTTTTTATAGTAAAAGGTGAGGCCCACCGCCAATAACTGTGGAAAACTGCTGCCTTGCAAGTCATTCTATATAGTAAAAGGTGAGGCCCACCGCCAATAACTGTAGAAACTGCTGCCCTTCTTAGTCTTTCTTTTTTAGTAAAAGGTGAGGCCCACAGCCAATAACTGTGGAAACTGCTGCCTTGAAGTCATTCTATATAGTAAAAGGTGAGGCCCACCGCCAATAACTGTAGAAAACTGCTGCCTTCTAGTCTTCTTTTTAGTAAAAGGTGAGGCCCACCGACAATAACTGTGGAAACTGCTGCCTTGAAGTCATTCTATATAGTAAAGGTGAGGCCCACCGCCAATAACTGTAGAAACTGCTGCCTTCTAGTCTTTCTAATTAGTAAAAGGTGAGGCCCACCGCCAATAACTGTGGAAACTGCTGCCTTGAAGTCATTCTATATAGTAAAAGGTGAGGCCCCACCGCCAATAACTGTAGAAACTGCTGCCTTCTAGTCTTTTCTTTTTAGTAAAAGGCGAGGCCCAACGCCAATAACTGTGGAAACTGCTGCCCTTGAAGTCATTTCTATATAGTAAAAGGTGAGGGCCCACCGCCAATACTGTAGAAACTGCTGCCTTCTAGTCTTTCTTTTTAGTAAAAGGCGAGGCCCACCGCCAATAACTGTGGAAACTGCTGCCTTGAAGTCATTCTATATTAGTAAAAGGTGAGGCCCACCGCCAATAACTGTAGAAAACTGCTGCCTTCTAGTCTTTCTTTTTAGTAAAAGGCGAGGCCCACCGCCAATAACTGTGGAAACTGCTGCCTTGAAGTCATTCTATATAGTAAAAGGTGAGGCCCACCGCCAATAACTGTGGAAAACTGCTGTCTTGTAGTCTTTCTTATAAAAGGTGAGGCCACCGCCAATAACTGTGGAAACTGCTGCCTTGTAGTCTTTCTTTTTAGTAAAAGGCGAGGCCCACCGCCAATAACTGTGGAAACTGCTGCCTTGAAGTCATTCTATATAGTAAAAGGTGAGGCCCACCACCAATAACTGTGGAAACTGCGCCGTTAGTCGTTGCTTTTAGTAAAAGGTGAGCCCCCCACCGCCAATAAACTGTGGGAAACTGCTGCCATTCTAGTCTTTCTAGGGTAAAAAGTGGAAAATGCTTGGAGGCCCACCGCCAAGTAACTGTGGAAACTGCTGCCTTCTAGTCTTTCTAATTAAAAAGTAAAAGGGTGAGCCCCACCGCCAATAACTGTAGAAACTGAAAGCCTTGCTAGTCTGTATTAAAAAGGCGAGGCCCAAACGCCAATAACTGTGGAAAACTGCTCCTTGAAAGTCATTTTATATAGTAAAAGGTGAGGCCCACCGCCAATAACTGTAGAAATGCTGCTTCTAGTCTTTTCTTTTTAGTAAAAGGCGAGGCCCACCGCCAAAACTGTGGGAAATGCTGCCTTTTTGAAGTTTCTATATAGTAAAAAGGTTGAGGCCCACCCCCGCAAAACTGTAGAAAAATGCTTGCCTTAAGTCTTTTTTTTAGTAAAAGGCGAGGGCCCACCGCCCAATAACTGTGGAAACTGCTGCCTTGAAGTCATTCTATATAGTAAAAGGTGGAGGCCCACCGCCAAAAAACTGTGGTGGAAAGAAACTGCTCTTGAGTCTCTTTTTATAAAAGGTGAAGGGCACCGCCAAATAAACTGTTGGAAACCTGCTGCCTTGTAGTCTTTTTCTTTTTAGTAAAAGGGCGAGGCCCAACCTCCAATAACTGTGGAAACGCTGCCTTGAGTCATTTTTTTTATATAGCCAAAAGGTGAGGCCCCCCATAACTGTGGAAACTGCTGCCTTCTAGTCTTTCCTTTTTAGTAAAAGGTGAGGGCACCGCCAATAACTGTGGAAACTGCTGCCTTCCTAGTCTTTTCTTTTTAGTAAAAGGCGAGGCCCACCGCCAATAACGTAAACCCATGCTGCCAATTTTTCTAGTCTTTCTTTTTAGTAAAAGGAGGGCCCCACCGCCAATAAACGTGGAAAACGCTGTCTTGTAGTCTTTCTTTTAGTAAAAGGTGAGGCCCACCGCCAATAACTGTGGAAATGGCGTCTTTGTTAGTCTTTCTTTTTTAGTAAAGGCGAGGCCACCGCAATAACTGTGGGAAAACTGCTGCCTTAAGTCATTCTATATAGTAAAAGGGGGACCCACCGCCAATAAAACTGTAGAAAAACGCTGCCTTTAGTCTTTTTCTTTTAGTAAAAGACCTTACAGACCTTACAGACCTTACAGTTCGTTCGGGTTGCCCCAGGTCCCTCAGTGTGAGGCGCCTCTAATGTCTACCAGAGAGTTGCTAGTACATCTTCCGGTATATTTTGCATCTTCCAATCTTGGATGGTCTGGGATGCAGTTTAGATATTTGTCGAGCTTATTCTTAAACACATCTACGCTCACTCCTGATATATTCCTCAGATGAGCTGGCAACGCATTGAATAGACGCTGCATTATCGATGCTGGTGCGTAGTGGATTAATGTCCTGTGTGCTTTCCTTATTTTTCCTGGTAATAGTTTTGGGCACTATTAATCTACCTCTGCTTGCTCTTTCTGATATTTTTAGTTCCATGATATTTTCTGTTATTCCTTCTATCTGTTTTCCATGCCTGAATTATCATGTAGCATTCTCTTCTCCTTTCTAGACTATATAAGTTTTAAGGATTGTAGTCTTTCCCAGTAGTCTAGGTCCTTAACTTCTTCTATTCTAGCTGTAAGGACCTTTGTACACTCTCTATTTGTGCAATATCCTTTTGATAGTGTGGGTACCATATCATATTGCAATATTCAAGTGGACTACGAACATATGTTTTATAAAGCATAATCATGTGTTCAGTCTTTCTTGTTTTGAAGTGCCGTAACAACATTCCCATTTTTGCTTTACATTTTGCCAACAGAATTGCTATTTGATCATTGCATAACATGTTCCTATTCATCATCACACCAAGGTCTTTAACTGCTTCCTTATTTGTGATTGTCTCATTATTAGGTCCCCTATATGCATATAGCTTTCCTTCTCTGTCTCCATAATTTATTGATTCAAATTTATCAGAGTTAAATACCATCCTATTTACCTCTGCCCAATCATATACTTTGTTAAGGTCTCTTTGTAGAGCGTTCCTATCTTCATCACAAGTAATTTCTCTACTTATTCTTGTGTCATCAGCGAAACTACTCACTACCGAATCCTTAACATTACTGTCTATGTCTTCAATCATAATAACAAACAATATTGCAGCTAGCACCGTACCTTGTGGCACACCGGATATTACCTTGGTTTCATCCGATTTCTCATCGTTTGCAATAACTATCTGTTTTCTGTTGTGTAAAAATTCTTTTAACCATCTTCCTACTTTATCTACGTATTTGTGTTTTCTAATTTTCTTTGCTAATATATTATGGTCTACTTTATCAAAAGCTTTTGCAAAGTCTAGATAAACCACATCTGTTTCATTTCCGCTTTTCATATTTTTGAATATGTTCTCACGGTGGACTAACAGTTGGGTTTGTGTACTTTTTCCGGGTACGAAACCGTGTTGTCCTATATTAAACAAATTATTTTTTATTAAATGTTCATAATATTTTTCTTCATTACCCTTTCATACACTTTCATAATATGTGATGTTAGACTCACAGGCCTATAATTACTTGCCTCTAGTCTTGATCCACTTTTGAAAGTAGGGGTGATATATGCTAATTGTGCTCATCATAAATCTTGCCTGTATCTACACTTTGTCTTAATAATATTGCAAGTGGCTTTGCGATAGAATGAACTACTTTCTTTAACAAAATAGCAGGGACTCCATCCGGCCCTGCAGCAGCTCCATTTTTTAATTTCATTAATTGCCTGCACAATATCAGCTTCATTAATTTCTATGTCAGCTAAATATTCACTATTTTCTTCCCTTACTTCTATATCATTATCTTCATTATCTATTCTAGGGGTGAATTCTCTCTTATATCGTTCTGCCAGTATGTTGCAAATTTCCTTTTTTTCATTCGTTAATCTCCCTTCAATTCTCAGAGGGCCTATTTCTATTCTTCTTTTATTCATCTTCTTCGCATATGAGTATAATAGTTTGGGGTTTTGCTTGATATTTAATAGGGTTTTTTCTTCCAAGTCCCGTTTTTCATTTTCTTTTGATTGTATAATCTTTTGTTCTGCATTTTCTATCTTACTTTTTAGTTCTATAAACTTTCCATGCATTTTTTTCTTTTGCAAGACCTTTTTTCCACTTTCTGATTTTCTGGAACAAGATCCTTCTGTCTCTTGGTATGCATGAATGATGTTTACTTTTCTTCTTCGGTATATATTTTTCCACTATTTTCTCCAATATTTTATATAATATCTCCGTATTTACCCTTATGTCATCACTTACGAAAATGTTATCCCAATCTTTGTTTAATTCTTCATTAATTTCTGACCATTTTATATTTTACTGTAGAAGTTGTATTTCCATATCCTTCCCACTTTTTCATTTCTTGCTTATCTCTATTTTCACTTGCTTTGGAATGAACTGTTAATTCTATGACATTATGGTCTGAAATACTCGCATTATAAACTATTATTTCTTTAACATAATTCATCTCGTTCACAAATACTAGGTCTAAAGTATTTTCCTTTCTTGTTGGCAGGTGATTTATTTGTTGAATGTTGTATTCTAGTAGCATATCTAATAGCTTTTCAAATTGCCTCTTATCTTCTGCACTACTATTACTCTCTTTTTTATATGTATAAGTACAACCACAATCTCCTATTCGTTCTTTCCATTCTACGAAAGGAAAGTTGAAGTCACCAGATAGGAGAATAGTCCAGTCCTTGTGATTTCTACATATATCATCCAATTTTTTCAATTATTAAGTCAAAATCTTAGTAGGGTTAGGAGGTCTATATATTACTATGTTCATCAATTTTTCTGATTCAAAATTCTACCGCTATTAGTTCACATTCTGAGTTACTATATTTCTCATATATTTTTCCTTGTTTTTTGTCTTTCCCATATATTGCGGTTCCCCCTTGATTCCTATTTTTTCTATCTGATCTATAAGTTTGGAACCCTTTTATTTGATCATCATTCCCAGTCTCTTGGGAATACCAGGTTTCACTTATATTCATTATATCTATTTTCTTTTCATTTTGGGTTAGTTCTTCTAAGTACTCTATTTTTCTTTTTGAGTTACTCGTAACTAAACCCTGCGCATTCATCACTATGATGGTTTGCGTGTTTTCTCCTTCATTTAATACTGGTAGTAATAAGGATTTTCCCATGTCTCTTTCCGTTCTGGTATGTTGTTCTTTTTTTCATTTCCAGAAATTCTGAAACACATTAAAAAAATCCAACTTTTCCATAATATTTGATCTTCCTTCATCATAATTATTCATTTTGTGTCTGAATCTGCAATTTTCTCCGTTTCTGCAATATCCTCTTGCATAATAAATACAGTTATTATCTCTTGAGTAGAATTTCGGAGCTGATGCTTTGAAATTTTTTGCTGACACCTCTGCATATCTCATTGGTGGTTTGCTTTTCTCTTTTACCTGATATTCTTGATTTCTCTCTTTATTTGTTTCTTTCTTATTTTGGATTTTATTACTTGGTTGGTTATTTATTTGATTATGATTCATGGCTACAGGGTGCATATATTTGCATTTTTTGTCGAACTTACATCCTTTTCCTTCTTTTAGGTTTTTACATATTTTTGGATGCAGATCTCTGCAATCATCCCATATCCATCTAAGTATGCACATTTACCATATATTTCATAGTTTTGACATATCTTAGGATGTTTGTAGTAACATCTTTCTCCAAATCTGCAATTCCCTCTTTTCAAAAGGTTGCAGATTTTGTCTTTCTTGTCTATTTTTTCCTCTTTCCCGTCATTGTGTAGATCTGGGTAGAGCCTCTTCGGGATTTGCTTTTCTGTTGTCATATCGTAATTTATTTCTTCGTAGGTATGCTGCTTTATTGCCTCATATGTAGTATCAATGAGTATCTCTGCATCCATACTTTTATCTTGTTCTTTGTTTTCCTTATATTTTTCTGTCATTTCATTTTTGTTTACTTCTCTTCCGTTTTCCTCTTCTTCTTTTTCTTCTTCTTCTTCCTCTTCCTCTTCTTCTTCATCCTCAACTATTTGTACATTCAATCTTGATTTAATAACATTGTCTATCCATGATAGACATGTTGAACAAAAAATTCTTGTATCTTTTCTCAAATCTTGTATTACCTCAGCACACTGTGGATGGGTCGGAATGTTGCATGCAGCACATTTTCTGATTAGGTTTTGTGGATTGACTATGCTATACCAAACCTTACACAGTTTTGCATGCTTTTGGCATTCTTTTTCCTAATGCATCAATTAAGATATTCACAAGATTCACCTTATTCATTTTCTTTGTCGGAATATGTTGGTTTATGTATATTTTCTTTATGAGTCTCTTGACCACTTGGATTTTATTTGGAACTTCTTCAATTATTTTCAAGATGTTTTCATTAGATTTGTTCCAGTTTGAAGGATTATATCCTTCTAATATATCTATGAATGCTTTTGTATCTTTTTGGTTAGGACTGTTGCTGATTTCATAGATGAGAAATGCAAGTTCCCTTCCTGCTACCTCATCGTATTGCGAATCTGCTAAACACGCCAAATTACGCCACCTCTTCCCGCAGTTGGAACTTACTGCCATCTTGTTCTGATTTATAGTATTACACTTGATAAACTAACTTAGAAGACGCTTTATCCTACTATTTTCACACTAATCTTATCACCGATAGTTCACGAACACTTCTAGATATTTCTCAAATTCTAGTCGTATGTTAAACTTGTGATATCTGTTGATTAATCTGACTTCACGCGGGGGAAAAAAAAAATAAAAACGTCTCACCAAGCAAGATGGCTACTAACGAGGGCACCGCCCAATAACTGTGGAAACTGCTGCCATTGTAGTCTTCTTTTTAGTAAAAGGTGAGGCCCACCGCCAATAACTGTGGAAATGCTGCCTTCTAGTCTTTCTTTTTAGTAAAAGGCGAGGCCCACCGCCAATAACTGTGGAAACTGCTGCCTCTAGTCTTTTTTAGAAAAACTAAAAGGTGAGGCCCACCGCCAATAACTGTGGAAACTGCTGCCTTGACTTTCTTTTTATAAAAAGGTGCCCCACCAATAACGTGGAAAACTGCTGCCTTCTAGTCTTTCTTTTTAGTAAAAGGCGGGCCCACCGCCAATAACTGTGGAAACTGCTGCCTTAGTCTTCTAGTAAAAGGTGAGGCCACACCGCCAATAACTGTGGAAAACTGCTGTCTTGTAGTCTTTCTTTTTAGTAAAAGGTTTTTTTAGCACCGCCAAGAACTGTGGAAACTGCTGCCTTCTAGTCCTTTCTTTTTGAGTAAAAGGCGAGGCCCACCGCCAATAACTGTGGAAACTGCTGCCTTGAAGTCATTCTATATAGTAAAAGGTGAGGCCCACCGCCAATAACTGTGGAAACGCTGCCTGTATCTTCTTTTATGAAAGGTGAGGCCCACCGCAATAAATGTGGAAACTGCTAGCCTCTAGTCTTTCTTTTTAGTAAAAGGCGAGGCCCACCGCCAATAACTGTGGTGGAAACTGCTGCCTTGAAGTATTCTATATAGTAAAAGGAGCCCACCAATAACTGTGGAACTGCTGTCTTGTGTCTCTTTTTAGAAAAGGCGAGGCCCCGCCAATAATGTGGAAACGGCTGCCTTGAGTCATTCGATATAGAAAA
Source organism: Macrobrachium nipponense (assembly GCF_015104395.2). Classification (NCBI taxonomy): domain Eukaryota; kingdom Metazoa; phylum Arthropoda; class Malacostraca; order Decapoda; family Palaemonidae; genus Macrobrachium; species Macrobrachium nipponense. Next base: position 6,882,058 of record NC_087203.1, read on the forward strand.
AGGTGAGGCCCCACCGCCAATAACTGTAGAAACTGCTGCCTTCTATCTTTCTTTTTAGTAAAAGGCGAGGCCCACCGCAATAACTGTGGAAACTGCTGCCTTGTAGTCTTTCTTTTTAGAAAAGGTGAGGCCCACCGCCAATAACGTGGAAACTGCTGTCTTTTTGTAGTCTTTTCTTTTTAGTAAAAGGCGAGGCCCACCGCCATAATGTGGAAACTGCTGTCTTGCAGTCTTTCTTTTAAGTGAAAGGCTAAGGCCACCGTCAATAACTGTGGAAACTGCTGCCTTGCAGTCTTTCTTTTTAGTGAAAGGTGAGGATCACAGCCAATAACTGGAAACTGCTGCCTTGTAGTCTTTCTTTTTAGCAAAAGGTGAGGCCCACCGCCAATAACTGTGGAAACAGCTGCCTTGCAGTCTTTCTTTTTAGTAAAAGGTGAGGCCCACTGCCAAAAACTGGAAACTTTGCTGCCTTGTAGTCTTTTCTTTTTAGTAAAAAGGTGAGGCCCACGCCAATAACTGTGGAAGTCTGCCTTGTAGTCTTTCTTTTTAGTACAAGGCTAAGCCCAGGTGCCCACTGCCAATAACTGTGGAAAGTGCTGCCTTGTAGTTTTCTCTTTTTATAAAAGGCTAAGCCTCCCATCGCCCAATAACTTGTTGGGAAACTGCTGCCTTGTAGTCTTTGTTTTTAGTAAAAGGTGAGGCCCACTGCCAATAACTGTGGAAACTGCTGCCTTGTAGTCTTTCTTTTTAGTAAAAGGCTAAGCCCATCGCCAATAACTGTGGAAACTGCTGCCTTGTAGTCTTTCTTTTTAGTGAAAGACGAGGCCCACAGTTAATAACAGTGGAAACTGCTGCATTGCAGTCTTTCTTTTTAGCAAAAGACTAGGCCCACAGTTAACAGTGGAAACTGCTGCATTGCAGTCTTTCTTTTTAGTAAGAGGCTAGGCCCACTGCCAATAACTGGAAACTGCTGCCTTGTAGTCTTTCTTTTTAGTGAAGGGCGAGGCCCAAAGCTAATAACTGTGGAAACTGCTGCCTTGCAGTCTTTCTTTTTAGTAAAAGGTGAGGCCCACCGCCAATAACTGTGGAAACTGCTGCCTTGTAGTCTTTCTTTTTAGTAAAAGGCGAGGCCCACCGCCAATAACTATGGATACTGCTGCCTTGTAATCTTTCATTTAAGTAAAATGCGAGGCACACCGCCAATAACTGTTGAAACTGCTGCCTTGTAGTCTTTCTTTTCAGCAAAAGGCTAGGCCCACCGCCAATAACTTTGGAAACTGCTGCCTTGCAGTCTTTCTTTTTAGTAAAAGACTAGGCAACCTGCCAATAACTGTGGAAACTGCTGTCTGGCAGTCTTTCTTTTTATTAAAAGGCTAGGCCCTCCACCAATAACTGTGGAAACTGCTGCCTTGCAGTCTTTTTTTTTTTTTTTTTTTTTTTTGTAGAAGGTGAGGCCCACCGCCAATAACTGGAAACTGCTGCCTTGTAGTCTTTCTTTTTAGTAAAAGGCGAGGCCCACAGCTAATAACTGTGGATACTGCTGCCTTGCAGTCTTTGTTTTTAGTAAAAGGCGAGGTCAACCACCAATAACTGTGGAAACTGCTGCCATATAGCCTTTCTTTTTACTAAAAGGTGAGGACCACTGCCAATAACTGTGGAAACTGCTGTCTTGCAGTCTTTGTTTTTAGTAAAAGGCGAGGTCACCACCAATAACTGTGGAAACTGCTGCATATAGCCTTTCTTTTACTAAAAGGTGAGGACCACCACCAATAAACTGTGGAAACTGCTGCCTTGCAGTCTTTTTTTTTTTTTTTTTTTTTGTTTTAGAGGTGAGGCCCCACCGCCAATAACTGGAAACTGCTGCCTTGTAGTCTTTCTTTTTAGTAAAAGGCTAAGCCCACAGCTAATAACTGTGGAAACTGCTGCCTTGCAGTCTTTCTTTTTAGTAAAAGGCTAGGCCCACAGCTAATAACTGTGGAAACTGCTGCCTTGCAGTCTTTCTTTTTAGTGAAAGGTTAAGCCCACTGCCAAAAACTATGAAAACTACTGCCTTGTAGTCTTTGTTTTTAGTAAAAGGTGAGGCCCACCGCCAATAACTGGAAACTGCTGCCTTGTAGTCTTTCTTTTTAGTAAAAGGCGACGCCCACAGCTAATAACTGTGGATACTGCTGCCTTGCAGTCTTTGTTTTTAGTAAAAGGCGAGGTCAACCACCAATAACTGTGGAAACTGCTGCCTTGCAGTCTTTCGGTTAGGTAAAAGGCGAGGCCCACTGCCAACAACTATGGGAAACGGCTGCCTGGCATTCTTTCTTTTTAGTAAAAGGCGAGGTCAACCGCCAATAACTGTGGAAACTGCTGCCTTGCAGTCTTTCTTTTTGGTAAAAGGCGAGGCCCACTGCCAACAACTGTGGAAACGGCTGCCTTGCAGTCTTTGTTTTTAGTAAAAGGCGAGGTCCACAGCCAATAACAGTTATTGGTGGTGTGCCTCGCCTTTTACTAAAAAGAAAGACTGCAAGGCAGCAGTTTCCAGTTATTGGCGGTGTGCTTAGCCTTTTACTAAAAAGAAAGACTGCAAGGCAACAGTTTCCATAGTTATTTGCGGTGTGCCTAGCCTTTTACCAAAACGAAATACTGTACGGCAACAGTTTCCACAGTTATTGGCGGTTGACCTCGCCTTTTACTAAAAAGAAAGACTGCAAGGCAGCAGTTTCCACAGTTATTAGCTGTGGGCTTAGCCTTTTACTAAAAAGAAAGACTGAAAGGCAGCAGTTTCCAAAGTTATTTGCGGTGTGCCTAGCCTTTCACTAAAATGAAAGCCTACAAGGCATCAGTTTCCACAGTTATTGGCGGTGGGCTTAGCCTTTCACTAAAAAGAAAGACTCCAAGACATAAGTTTCCACAGTTATTGGCAGTGGGACTCGCCTTTTACTAAAAGGAAAGACTACAAGGCAGCAGTTTCCAGTTGTTGGCAGTGGGCCTCACCTATTACTAAAACGAAAGACTACAAGGCAGTAGTTTCCATAGTTTTTGGCAGTGGGCTTAACCTTTCACTAAAAAGAAAGTATGCAAGGCTGCAGTTTCCACAGTCATTTGCGGTGGGCCTCGCCTTTTACTAAAGAGAAAGACTACAAGGCATTAGTTTCCGTTATTGGCAGTGGGACTCGCCTTTACTAAAAGGAAAGACTACAAGGCAGCAGTTTCCAGTTGTTGGCAGTAGGCTCAACCTATTACTAAAACGAAAAGACTACAAGGCAGTAGTTTCCATAGTTTTTGGCAGTGGGCTTAACCTTTCACTAAAAAGAAAGTATGCAAGGCTGCAGTTTCCACAGTCATTTGCGGTGGGCCTCGCCTTTTACTAAAGAGAAAGACTACAAGGCATTAGTTTCCAGTTATTGGCAGTGGGGCTCGCCTTTTACTAAAAAGGAAGACTGCAAGGCAGTAATTTCAACAGTTATTAGCTGTGGGCGTCGCCTTTTACTAAAAAGAAAGACTACAAGGCAGCAATTTCCATAGTTATTGGCGGTGGGCTTCACCTTTTACTAAAAAGAAAGACTGCAAGGCAGCAGTTTCCACAGTTATTGGCGGTGGGCCTAGCCTTTTACTAAAAAGAAAGACTGCAAGGCAGCAGTTTCCACAGTTATTGGCGGTGGGCCTCGCATTTTACTGAAAAAGAAAAGACAAAATACAGACAGCAGTTCCAGTTATTGGTGGGCTTAGCCTTTTACTAAAAAAGAAAACTGCAAGGCAGCAGTTTCCACAGTAAGTTTGCGGTGGGCCTCGCATTTTACTAAGAGGTGACTACAAGACAGCAGTGTCCAGTTATTGGGGCGGTTGGGCCTCGCCTTTTATTAAAAGAAGACTGCAAGGCAGCAGTTTCCACAGTTATTAGCTGTGGGCTTAGCCTTTTACTAAAAAGAAAGACTGCAAGGCAGCAGTTTCCACAGTTATTAGCTGTGGGCTTAGCCTTTTACTAAAAAGAAAGACTGCAAGGCAGCAGTTTCCACAGTTATTTGCGATGTGCCTAGCCTTTTATTAAAAGAAAGACTACAAGGCAGCAGTTTCCAGTTATTGCCAGTGAGCCTAGCTTTTCTAGAAAGACTAAAAGGCAGCAGTTTCCAGTTATTGATAGTGGGCCTCACCTTTTACTAAAAAGAAAGACTACAAGGCCGCAGTTTCCACAGTTATTGGCGGTGGGCCTCGCCTTTTACTAAAAAGAAAGACTGCAAGGCAGCAGTTTCCACAGTTATTTGCGGTGTGCCTAGCCTTTTATTAAAAAGAAAGACTACAAGGCAGCAGTTTCCAGTTATAGCCAGTGAGCCTAGCCTTTTACTAAAAAGAAAGACTAAAAGGCAGCAGTTTCCAGTTATTGGCAGTGGGCCTTTCCTTTTACTAAAAAGAAAAACTACAAGGCAGCAGTTTCCACAGTTATTGGCAGTGGGCTTAGCCTTTCACTAAAAAGAAAGACTGCAAGGCAGCAGTTTCCACAGTTATTGGTGGTGGGCCTCACCTTTTACTAAAAAGAAAGACTACAAGGCAGCAGTTTCCACAGTTATTGGCGGTGGGCTTAGCCTTTCACTAAAAGGAAAGACTGCAAGGCAGCAGTTTCCACAGTTATTGGCGTTGAGACTCGCCTTTTACTAAAAAGAAAGACTATAAGGGACCAGTTTCCACAGTTACTGGCAGTGGGCCTTGCCTTTTACTAAAAAGAAAGACTGCAAGGCAGCAGTTTCCACAGTTATTAGCTGTGGGCCTCGCCTTTTACTAAAAAGAAAGACTACAAGGCAGCAGTTTCCAGTTATTGGCAGTGGGCCTTTCCTTTTACTAAAAAGAAAGACTACAAGGCAGCAGTTTCCAAAGTTATTGGCGGTGGTCCTCGCCTTTTACTAAAAAGAAAGACTGCAAGGCAGCTGTTTCCACATTTATTAGCTGTTGGCCTCGCCTTTTACTAAAAAGAAAGACTATAAGGCAGCAGTTTCCACAGTTATTAGCTGTGGGCCTCGCCTTTTGCTAAAAAGAAAGACTATAAGGCAGCAGTTTCCACAGTTATTGGCACTGGGCCTATCCTTTTACTAAAAAGAAAGACTGCAAGGCAGCAGTTTCCACAGCTATTGGCGGTAGGCCTCGCATTTTAATAAAAAGAAAAAACTGCAAGGCAACAGTTTCCAGAGTTATTGGCGGTGGGCCTAGCCTTTTACTAAAAGGAAAGACTGCAAGGCAGCAGTTTCCACAGTTATTGGAGGTGGGACCTCGCCTTTTTACTGAAAAGCAAAGACTACAAGGCAGCAGTTTATAGTTATTGGCGGTGGGCTTAGCCTTTTACTAAAAAGAAAGACTGCAAGGCAGCAGTTTCCACAGTTATTAGCTGTGGGCCTAGCCTTTTACTAAAAAGAAAGACTGCAAGCCAGTAGCTTCCACAGTTATTAGCTGTGGGCCTAGCCTTTTACTAAAAAGAAAGACTGCAAGGCAGCAGTTTCCATAATTATTGGCGGTGGGCGTAGCCTTTTACTAAAATGAAAGACTGCAAGGCAGCAGTTTCCACAGTTATTATCTGTGGGCTTAACCTTTTAATAAAAATATTTACTGCAAGGCAGCCGTTTCCACAGTTATTGGCGGTGGGCCTAGCCTTTGCTAAAAAGAAAGACTGCAAGGCAGCAGTTTTCACAGCTATTGGACGTTGGGCCTAGCCTTTTACTAAAAAGAAAAGACTGCAAGGCAGCAGTTTCCACAGTTATTGCAGGTGTGCCTCGCCTTTTACTAAAAAGAAAGACTACAAGGCAGCAGTTTCCAGTTATTGGTGGTGGGCTTAGCCTTTTACTAAAAAGAAAGACTGCAAGGCAGCAGTTTCCACAGTTATTTGTGGTGGGCCTAGCCTTTTACTAAAAAGAAAGAATGCAAGGCAGCAGTTTCCACAGTTGTTGGCGGTTGACCTCGCCTTTTACTAAAAAGAAAGACTGCAAGGCAGCAGTTTCCACAGTTATTAGCTGTGGGCTTAGCCTTTTACTAAAAAGAAAGACTGAAAGGCAGCAGTTTCCAAAGTTATTTGCGGTGTGCCTAGCCTTTTACTAGAATGAAAGCCTACAAGGCATCAGTTTCCACAGTTATTGGCGGTGGGCTTAGCCTTTCACTAAAAAGAAAGACTGCAAGACATAAGTTTCCACAGTTATTGGCAGTGGGACTCGCCTTTTACTAAAAGGAAAGACTACAAGGCAGCAGTTTCCAGTTGTTGGCAGTGGGCCTCACCTATTTACTAAAAAGAAAGTATGCAAAAGCAGTAGTTTCCATAGTTTTTGGCAGTGGGCTTAACCTTTCACTAAAAAGAAGTATGCAAGGCTGCAGTTTCCACAGTCATTTGCGGTGGGCCTCGCCTTTTACTAAAGAGAAAGACTACAAGGCATTAGTTTCCAGTTATTGGCAGTGGGGCTCGCCTTTTACTAAAAAGAAAGGCTGCAAGGCAGTAATTTCAACAGTTATTAGCTGTGGGCGTCGCCTTTTACTAAAATGAAAGACTACAAGGCAGCAATTTCCATAGTTATTGGCGGTGGGCTTCACCTTTTACTAAAAAGAAAGACTGCAAGGCAGCAGTTTCCACAGTTATTGACGGTGGGCCTAGCCTTTTAATAAAAAGAAAGACTGCAAGGCAGCAGTTTCCACAGTTATTGGCGGTGGGCCTCACATTTTACTGAAAAGAAAGACTACAAGACAGCAGTTCCCAGTTATTTGGTGGGCTTAGCCTTTTACTAAAAAGAAAAACTGCAAGGCAGCAGTTTCCACAGTAATTTGCGGTGGGCCTCGCATTTTACTAAGAGGAAAGACTACAAGACAGCAGTGTCCAGTTATTGGCGGTGGGCCTCGCCTTTTACTAAAAAGAAAGACTGCAAGGCAGCAGTTTCCACAGTTATTAGCTGTGGGCCTAGCCTTTTACTAAAAAGAAAGACTGCAAGGCAGCAGTTTCCACAGTTATTTGCGATGTGCCTAGCCTTTTATTAAAAAGAAAGACTACAAGGCAGCAGTTTCCAGTTATTGCCAGTGAGCCTAGCCTTTTACTAAAAAGAAAGACTAAAAGGCAGCAGTTTCCAGTTATTGATAGTGGGCCTCACCTTTTACTAAAAAGAAAGACTACAAGGCAGCAGTTTCCACAGTTATTGGCGGTGTCCTGCCTTTTACTAAAAAGAAGACTGCAAGCAGCAGTTTCCACAGTTATTGCGGTGTGCCTAGCCTTTTACTAAAAAGAAAGACTACAAGGCAGCAGTTTCCAGTTATAGCCAGTGAGCCTAGCCTTTTACTAAAAAGAAAGACTAAAAGGCAGCAGTTTCCAGTTATTGGCAGTGGGCCTTTCCTTTTACTAAAAAGAAAAACTACAAGGCAGCAGTTTCCACAGTTATTGGCAGTGGGCCTCACCTTTTACTAAAAAGAAAGACTGCAAGGCAGCAGTTTCCACAGAGATTTTGCGGTGGGCCTAGCCTTTCACTTAAAAGGAAAGACTGCAAGGCAGCAGTTTCCACAGTTATTGGCGTTGAGACTCGCCTTTTACTAAAAAGAAAGACTATAAGGGACCAGTTTCCACAGTTACTGGCAGTGGGCCTTGCCTTTTACTAAAAAGAAAGACTGCAAGGCAGCAGTTTCCACAGTTATTAGCTGTGGGCCTCGCCTTTTACTAAAAAGAAAGACTACAAGGCAGCAGTTTCCAGTTATTGGCAGTGGGCCTTTCCTTTTACTAAAAAGAAAGACTACAAGGCAGCAGTTTCCAAAGTTATTGGCGGTGGTCCTCGCCTTTTACTAAAAAGAAAGACTGCAAGGCAGCTGTTTCCACATTTATTAGCTGTTGGCCTCGCCTTTTACTAAAAAGAAAGACTATAAGGCAGCAGTTTCCACAGTTATTAGCTGTGGGCCTCGCCTTTTGCTAAAAAGAAAGACTATAAGGCAGCAGTTTCCACAGTTATTGGCACTGGGCCTATCCTTTTACTAAAAAGAAAGACTGCAAGGCAGCAGTTTCCACAGCTATTGGCGGTGGGTCTCGCCTTTTAATAAAAACGAAAAAACTGCAAGGCAACAGTTTCCACAGTTATTGGCGGTGTGCCACATCTTTTACCAAAAAGACAGACTGCAAGGCGGCAGTTTCCACAGTTATTAGCTGTGGGTCTCACCTTTTACTAAAACGAAAGACTATAAGGCAGCAGTTTCCACAGTTATTGGCACTGGGCCTATCCTTTTACTAAAAAGAAAGACTGCAAGGCAGCAGTTTCCACAGCTATTGGCGGTAGGCCTCGCATTTTAATAAAAAGAAAAAACTGCAAGGCAACAGTTTCCAGAGTTATTGGCGGTGGGCCTAGCCTTTTACTAAAAGGAAAGACTGCAAGGCTGCAGTTTCCACAGTTATTGGAGGTGGGCCTCGCCTTTTACTGAAAAGAAAGACTACAAGGCAGCAGTTTATAGTTATTGGCGGTGGGCTTAGCCTTTTACTAAAAAGAAAGACTACAAGGCAGCAGTTTCCTAAGTTATTGGCGGTGGGCCTCACCTTTTTCTAAAAAGAAAGACTGCAAGGCAGCAGTTTCCACAGTTATTAGCTGTGGGCCTAGCCTTTTACTAAAAGAAAGACTGCAAGGCAGCAGTTTCTACAGTTATTGGCGGTTGGCCTAGCCTTTTACTAAAAAGAAAGGCTGCAAGGCAGCAGTTTCCACAGTTATTGGCGGTTGGCCTCGCCTTTTACTAAAAAGAAAGGCTGCAGGCAGCAGTTTCCACAGTTGTGGGCAGTGTGCCCAGCCTTTTACTAAAAAGAAAGGCTGCAAGGCGGCAGTTTCCACAGTTGTTGGCGGTGGTCCTAGCCTTTTACTAAAAAGAAAGACTGCAAGGCCGCAGTTTCCACAGTTTTTGGGGGTTGGCCTATCCTTTTACTAAAAAGAAAGACTGCAAGGCAGCAGTTTCCACAGTTATTGGTGGTTGGCCTAGCCTTTTACTAAAGAAAGGCTGCAAGGCAGCAGTTTCCAGAGTTGTTGACGGTGTGCCTAGCCTTTTACAAAAAAGAAAGGCTGCAGGCAGCAGTTTCCACAGTTAGTGACGGTTGGCCTATCATTTTACTAAAAAGAAAGACTGCAAGGCAGCAGTTTCCACAGTTATTGGCGGTTGGCCTCACCTTTTACTAAAAAGAAAGGCTGCAGGCAGCAGTTTCCACAGTTGTGGGCTGTGTGCCCAGCCTTTTACTAAAACGAAAGGCTGCAAGGCAACAGTTTCCACAGTTATTGGGGGTTGGCCTAGCCTTTTACTAAAGAAAGGCTGCGAGGTAACAGTTTCCACAGTTGTTGGCGGTGGTCCTAGCCTTTTACTAAAAAGAAAGGCTGCAAGGTAGCAGTTTCCACAGTTATTGGCGGTAGGCCTAGCCTTTTACTAAAAAGAAAGGCTCCAAGGCAGCCGTTTCCACAGTTATTTGTGGTGGGTCTAGCCTTTTACTAAAAAGAGAGGCTGCAAGGCAGCAGTTTCCACAGTTATTGGCAGTGGTCCTAGCCTTTTACTTAAAACAAAGACTGCAAGGCAGCAGTTTCCACAGTTATTGGTGGTGTGCCTCACCTTTTACTAAAAAGAATGACTGCAATGCAGCAGTTTCCAGAGTTATTGGCGGTGGGCCTCGCCTTTTACTTAAAAGATAGACTGTAAGGCAGCAGTTTCCACAGTTATTGGCGGTTTGCCTCACCTTTTACTAAAAAGAAAGACTACAAGGCAGCAGTTTCCACAGTTATTGGTGGTGGGCCTCGCCTTTTACTTAAAAGAAAGACTGCAAGGCAGCAGTTTCCACAGTTATTGGCGGTGGGCTTTGCCTTTTACTAAAAAGAAAGACTCCAAGAGAGCAACCTGTCCTTGTTTTTAGCCTTGACAACTCGCAGGAACTACGGTGGTAGTGTTTTTACACCCCCCCCCCTACCCAAAGGTCAGGTGGTTTGGATTACTTGGCCCCTTGGATGCTGACCCCTTGGCGTGGGTAGGGGGCTTAGGGACCAGCAGCTGGGCCGTGATGCCTGGTGGGTTTGCTTTCTCACTGGTCCTTGGGGCCCAGCTGCTGATCCAACTAAATCAGTCAGAACTTTTCCTTCTTTCTGCAATTTTTTCATTCTTACTACATCCTTCTCCTTCATGTAATTTTCTTTTTTTTTTTTACTAGCATTTAGAAGTAATTATATGGAATTTTCCACCTTTGCCTAAATTTCCTGGACCTGGTAAACAGAAAAGATATCATAGCTGGGACTGGGTTTTATATCTGAAGCTAAATAGTGGGAACCGTGGCAGGACCATCAACTGCCCGATAATGTTTGGACCTGAGTGATATCAGGCGGAACTATTTTGCAGGTCTGGACCACGGATTCCAGAGGGGTCTAGTTTTGCGGATAGGACTCTCGGCATTCTGTCCTGTTTGCCCATAATGTGATTAGGGTGGGGATGATTGTATTCTGGTGATACTCTCAGTCCTATCAAGCGGGTTTGGCTTACACTTGGGCCACTCTAATCATGTTGTGGCATCACCTATGGGGTAGGGTAGGGACATGGACATTTGGGAGTCGGTTCTCACTTGTGCCATTAGTGGAAGAATAAAATCCATGAAAGGCTGATGATATCTTTTTAAGGTTTTCAGGTTTATTTATTTATTTTTTTAATTTAAATCTTTATGGAATTAAAAACTAAAGATTCAAGTACCCCTGGACCCTTTGATGGCGGTGAATCGGCACAGTTAATGACTGCTGGAACCTCCCCTGACAACCTTCCTCTGGAAAACTCAAAAAAACCTTCCAGTGTAATTACACTGAAACCCTATGCTCCTGTACGGAGTAAAGGGAAATTTAGTAAAAATTTAGGATTTGAAATAGGACCCGGAATGTTTGAAAACTCGTATGATAAATATTTGACTTTTAATTTAGAAGACTCTGATTGTGACATTTTTAATGTATATAAAGATATCGTGAAGTGCTGTGGCCCAGAGCCTAAGATTTCTTCTGATGGGCGAGGAAAGCTGACAGTGGAATCTGCCTCGGCAAAAGAAAGTGACAAGCTAAAATCATTATCTCACCTTGGAGGAATTAAAGTGGAGTGTGCAGTGCATGCTTTTTGGAATTACTCCAAGGGCATGATATATGCACCCAGCTTGTGACGTACTCTGAGGTAAGGCTAGGAATTAAGGGATCAAGGGGTAATAAGAATTGAAAGAATGAAGAAGAAGATAAATGGAGTCCTAGTCCCACTTCCCAATTTAATTGTTACATTCAATTCCACCCGATTGCCTAGTATAGTGAAAGCAGCCTGGTTACGTTTCAAGGTTAAACAATATATCCCAAGACCGAGGAGATCTTTTTATTGTCAAGAATTCGGACGTATGTTGGGGTCCTGTAGACAGAAACTACAATGCAAGCCTGCTACTTGTGTTAAATGCAGTGAACCAGAGCATGGCATATGTAATAAGGAGGCCAGATGTATGCATTGTGGAGACAATCATCCATCATCTTCACTTAATTGCGATGTATACATCATGGAAAAAGAAATTCAGACATTAAGGGTGACCGAGCTTATCACATTTGGAGAGGCAAAAGAGAGAGTGTTGAGTCAGTACATTAGACCAGGAATATCCTTTTCCAGTGTTGCTGCCAACCGAAGAAGAAATATCAATGTCACTAAAACTAATGTTAATAAAAAACCAGTTACGACCAGTACTCGTGCCTCTTTGGAGGCGGCGCCAGCGATTGCTGGTGCTCATGCCTCTTCGGAGGCTGCGCCAGTGACTCCTGGCGCTCCTGCCACTTCGGAGGCCGTGCCAGTGATTCCTGGCGCCCCTGCCTCTTTGGAGGCAGTGCCAATAGATTCTGGCACTGCCTCTTTGGAGGCAGTGCCAATAGATTCTGGCACTCCCGCCTCTTTGGAGGCTGTGCCAGTGGTTTCTGGCACTTCTGCTTCTATGGAAGCAGAACCAGTGATTTCTGGGGCTCCTGCCTCTCTGGAGGCTGTGCCGGGTGTACCTGGCACTTCCACCTCACTGGAGGCTGTACCAGCTTTAAATGGTGCTTCTGATCCTTTGGAGGATGCACCAATGTCCAACCTTCACACCCCTCCTCATCAGCCAGCATCAGCTTTGTCTGGTGTTCCTGAGACCGATAACCCTCTGAAAAGGAAGGCACCCATAAATAATTGGTCTCCTTCCAGAAATAAGGAGCAAGTCAGTAAGCTGAAAGCTCTTAAAAGAGGCTCTAATTTAACAGCCTCTAAAGGGAAGTAAATTCATTAATTTTCTACAGTGGAACTGTCAGGGATTAAGAGCTAAATGGGAAGAACTAAGGCTGCTCATATCAGAAGTGTCTCCTGTTTGTATAGCTCTGCAGGAGACAATGATTGGTAATAATAAGTGCCCCAGCCCACGAGAGTATACATCCTATCACTCCACCTATGATTTAAATATTGGAAGCCATGGTGGTGTCGCTTTGTATGTTCGAAATGACACCCCACAAAATCCTATCAGTATCCAATCAGCATTGCAAGTGATAGGTGTGCAGATCCATTTGCAAAGAAAATATACAATATGCTCTCTTTATCTACCACCTAATGAAGCCTTCCCCATCAATGAATTTAAATCTCCCGTTCAACAGTTACCACGCCCTTTTGTTATTTTGGGAGATATGAATAGCAGAAGTCCTCTTTGGGGTGACATCATCACCAATCAAAGAGGAAGGTGCTTAGGTTCCATCATGGAAGATGAAAATGTGGGGATCCTCAACTCTGGGGAGTCTACGCATTTTCATGTTCAAACAGGCACGTTATCAGCAATTGATTTATCTATATGTAGTGATGACTGTCTTATTGACTTTAATTGGAGAACTATAAATGATAGATTTACCAGTGACCATTTTCCGATAGTGGTGAGTGTAGCATCAAGTACTCCATCTGCAAAGCTACCCAAATGGAACATTGGTAAAGCTGATTGGTCAACATTCCAGGAGCACAGCTCAATAGATGACTTTGCTGATGACTTTCCCTGCGTAGATGACGCTCTTGACTTTTTGAATACAATAATGTTCTCAGCTGGTCTTCAATCTATACCTAGGACTTCGGGCAAATTTGTCCGCCGACCAGTTCCCTGGTGGACACGTAAATGCCAGGAAACTCATAGAACTATGAGATCTGCCTTCACCAGATACCGCAGACGAAAAGGTGAGTATTATCGTGTAGAATTTCGAAAAGCGAGAGCTCATTTTCGCATGGAAATCAAAAAAGCACGAAAAGAATCTTGGACGATATTCATATCTGCACTAAATTCGAAAACTCCTCTGACTCTAGTTTGGAAGAGAGTTAGAAAAATAGCAGGCAAGTTCACTCCTTGTCAACCTCCAGTTATCAAGATGAATGGTTGCGAGGTAGCAGACCCCCAGTTAGTGGCAAATGAGTTTGCTAATCATTTTGCTAGTGTTGCGAAGAAAAATGATGATAGACCCTATTCAGCTCAAAGACGGATAATGAAACAGGTCGAAATTGATTTTAATACCTTAAGACATGAGCACTATAATGCTCCTTTTACTATTAGAGAATTTGAATCAGCGTTGAATAAATGCAATGAATCAGCTCCTGGACTGGACGATATAACATATTCAATGATTAAGCATACCCCTGAAAATACCAGACTTTTCATATTAAGCCTAATTAACAGAATTTACCGAGAACATATCTTCCCCAAGCTTTGGGAGAAGTTAAAATTACTGCCATTTGTGAAACCTGGAAAAGGTCCATTCAAGACAGAAAATTATCGTCCTATCGCATTAACATCTTGTTTGTGTAAGATCATGGAAAAAATGGTGAACACACGATTGATGTGGTACTTGGAAAGAGGTAAATATCTGTCGCCTGCTCAGTGTGGTTTTCGAAGTATGCACTCCACAACTGATGTATTGGTACGAATGGAATCTTCAATATGTGAAGCTTTTGCCAACAAGCAGCATCACATCACTGTTTTCTTTGACCTAGAGAAGGCTTATGATACAACATGGAGATATGGCATTTTGAGGGTCCTTTATGAATGCAACCTGAGAGGCAATTTGCCCCTCTTTATTAAGGCTTTTTTAAAAAATAGGATATTTCAGGTTAAGGTTGGAGCAACAATGTCAGATGTGTTCAATCAAGAAGAAGGAGTACCACAAGGAAGTGTTTTAAGTGTAACCTTGTTCGCCTTGGTAATCAATGGGGTTTCTAAAATAATTCCCCCAGATATAACATATACCCTTTTTGTTGACGACCTTTCGATTTCCTTTGCAGCATCAAGGATGGCAGTGGCTGAACGCCGCCTTCAGCTCTGCATTGATAATATAGTAAAGTGGGCTGAGGTTAATGGTTTTAGATTTTCTGCCAGTAAAACTGTAACTATGCAATTTTGTCGTATAAGGGGAATCCACCCTGATCCAGATCTATTCATTCATAGGCAGAGAATTCCATGTGTTGGTGAAACAAGGTTTCTTGGCTTGATTTTTTATAGCAAGCTGACCTGGATTCCACATCTGAAATATATTAAGGCAAAATGCTTGAAAGCAATGAATTTGCTGAAAGTCGTTTCTCACACTTCGTGGGGTGCAGACCGAACTCAGATGTTGAGATTATATAAAGCCTTGGTCTTTTCAAAATCAAGTTTTGGGTGTGAGGTTTACACTTCTGCGAAGCCAAATAGCCTTAAAATGCTCAACTCAATTCATCATGGAGGAATACGGTTGTGTACTGGAGCATTTAAATCATCTCCCACCGAGAGCATGCTTGTAGATGCTGATGAGGTGCCACTGGATCTTCATTATAAGCGTCTGCTGGTTCGGAGCTGGTATAGATTCCGGAGGCTACCTAAGTCTTTAACCAGCATTTGTATGAGAAATGAAAGGCATTGGCAGTTTTATGAAAGTCACCCCAAGGAACCTCATCCATTCGCTTTTAGAGTAAATTCTATTGTCCGTGAACTAAATATGCCAAGAATCGAGATTTTACCAGCAAAATACTCAGTTAGTTCCCCCTGGAATTTTCCAGAGGTAAAATTTTGTAGATATTTTAATTTTACCAAGACAGAATTGTCCAGTGAGGCCATGCGGTCAATATTTTTAGAACACTCTTTGCAACATGATAACTCCACTGCAGTTTTCACGGATGGCTCAAAGTCAGATGGTGGCGTCGGCTTTGGTGTAGCCTTCCCTGATGTAGAGAGAAGCGGCAGGCTATCATCAGTTGCATCGATTTTTACAGCAGAATTATATGGAATTTTAAAGGCTTTAAAGGAAGTTTTAATTCGGAATGAAAGTAATTTTATTATATATTGTGACTCAAGAAGTGTTCTTCAGTCGCTTCTTTTAACCCTTTAAACCCTCCGATTTTAGATATATTGGAATGGCTGCTATTACTAAAAAGAAGAGGGAAAGAAATAAAGTTCTGTTGGGTGCCTTCTTCTGTTGGGGTGGCTGGGAATGAGAAAGCTGACCAACTTGCAAAGTCTGCGGTCAGCTCCCCAGAACCTACAAGATACCTACTACCATATCGGGATTTGTATCCTCTAGTAGGTCAGAGAATTAAAAAATGTTGGCAGTCCCAGTGGGAGGATATTTTAGATAATCAAAAAATGCTTAGTATCACGTCATCAGTGTCTCCTTGGTCATATCCGTATATGCCAAGGAGACAAGGAACGATGTCGTGCAGATTGAGGATTGGACATACAAGACTCACCCATGGGTTCTTGATGTCTCGTGAAAATCCTCCGTTTTGCGAGAACTGTACTGTGCCCTTGACTGTGAGACATTTGCTGGTTGAATGTCCCAGACTTGGGAATTTGAGACATAGGTTCCTGTCTTGGGGTCGTGAAAGAGTAGGTAATTTTATCCTAGTTACAATTCTTGCAAAGGATTGTAAAAGAGAGCAGTTTATATTTTTATGAGGGAGGCCAGCCACTTTAACCAAATTTAAATTATACATAGATTGTCTATGTAAGAACGTATATATATGAACAAAATTTTTATATAATATATTTATAGATATTTTTATAAGAAATTTATCAAAAATTTAATTTTTTATATTTAATTTATTTCGGTGTCAATTACCCAGATGTTGTGACGCCAGATATAATACACAATCAATCAATCAATCAATTGGATTACTTGGACTGGGCAAAGGTTTGCGTTCACTGAACCGCCTTGTTTTCGCTCGTACTGATGCTAGTAGCAACCTTATTAGGGAACTCGTACACTGGATAGTTTCGATCAAGCTTTCTTTGGTGAACACGAGTCCAGCTTCAAGAAGGTGAACTGTTGGAGCACATATGGAAATCGATATAGATTCCTGTACTCCCAACTACCAACAAGAGACGTACTCATAGGATTCGTCATATAATACGCCGCTAAGCCTTTTCCCGTTCGCTTTGTTCCCGGTCGCTTTGTTTCAACAAAGACCTATTGATATGGCCCATACAGGTACCACAAAGCAGAAAATCCCAGAACCAGACATATTGCACCTTTGGTTTTTAAACCAGGGAACTTAAGTTTTTATAGTGTAATTAAGTTGACGCACATTAATTCCAGAGCTGGGGGGTAATATTGCTTTCGTCTCGTTTGATGAAGGATAATTCTTATATCAGATGTCTTTAGATTTTACCTGTTCCTCAGATGATTTCCGTGTTGTCCCGTCAGCGATGAGTGGCTCTCATTGTTCCATGATGCGGACGGCCTGTTCAGCGGATTCTTTCTGATTGGATTGATGAATGATGATGAATACTTCATGAACCCTCTTCCTAAGTGACCTTCTCTCCTCCATTCAACTTCCCTCTTTTCAGTTCCTCCTTCCTTTCTTTTATATGACCTCTTGGTCTTGGTCTTCCTTACATTTTCTTGTTTCTACTCTTTCCTTTCCAATTATTGTTCAGTTTGATTCTCATGTCTTGTTTTATTCCTATTCGTTATGAAGTTCACTTTTGCCTCGATTCTTTCCTTTTGGGTTTCGATTCATACTTTCTAGTTTGCCTTTGCTGTTTTCGTTCCTCTCACTCGTACGTTTTTCTTCCTCTCTGATTTTTCTCAGGTTGCTTTTGCCTCTATTTTTTCTCGCTTTTTCGTAATCCTTTCAGATACCTCGCTTTCAGTTCCGTATCCTTTTTTATGCTTCCTTGGTCGTTCAATTCTAAGGCCTTTTTGGACGGGGTTCTGCTCCCTTATTTTTCTACTACTCATCAACTTAAAATCACTGACTTTCACCCTCCTGGACTCATATTTCTTGTCTTATAAAAATTTTATTTACATTTTCATTGTTTACACTCATCATATATTATCTCAAGTTTAATAGTAAAAAACGTGTACCGATTTAGCTTTTTTTATTTTTGCAGTTTACATTTTCATTTTACATGGTTGATTAAATTCTTTTTACTTTTAGTCTTTTATTTTGGTTTAATTTGTTGATTCCTCTTCCAATTCTTTCTCATTTTAGGTCTCAATTTCCATGATTTTTCGTTCACTTTAATATTTCCTTTTCCCTCAATTCCTCGTTCGTTCTTTGGCCTATTTTTCTTCTTTTCGTTCAATTTCGTTTTGTTTAAACTTCTTTTTTCATTCAACTCTTTGCTTTTCCTTTCGCCAGCCTATTACCATTTTTCATCTCCCAGTTTCATTTCATTTCTCCATTTCTCTTCAGATCTCGTTCCTGTGTTTTATTTTCCTTCAGTTCGTCGTCCTTGCATTTGCCTCTTCCTTTGATCCTTGTGTTCCTCCTTTCCATGTTTGCAGGCGTTTGACATTCCTGTTCTGCGTTCGAAGGGGAAATCAAACCCCGGCGGACGGACCCTTCAAACTCCTCTGATCTTTGCTCGAGCGGCGCGACCTGTAGCTACAAGCCCTCAGAATCTCTCTCTCTCTCTCTCTCTCTCTCTCTCTCTCTCTCTTTCTCTCTCTCTCTCTCTCTCTCTCTCTCTCTCTCTCTCTCTTTGATTTTTAGCAATATCGAAATTTACACACGCCAAACATAGGACTGAAGTATTTCTTAAAACGAATTTTGTACACCACTTACAACAAATATTAGTTTCTCATAAATGAAAAGACGTCCATTGATTGAACAGCCATGCATAAAGTTTACAAATCGGACACCTTTCCATGAATACTATAGTAGATTCACATCAACCGTGTATCTAATGTCTAGGCCAGTCCCTTACGACGCTCCTGAGTGGCCGTTGATAAGCCAATCACAGGGCTGGAAAGCCTCAGTTCCACTTCTCCTGAAGGATACGTCTTTCAAAAGCATCCCTCAGCTGAGGTGGGACATACATACAACCTGCGTACGTGAACTTTCGAGAGAGACTGAGTTTCCAGCTCTGTGATTGGCTTATCAACAGCCAATCAAGAGCGTCGTATGGGACTGGCCTAGACATCTGATGCACGGTTGATGTGAATCTACTATAACAGTAGAGATTATTATCGTAGTTTTGATAGTACAAAGACGACCTTAACTATCACATTCTACTTAGTTGTAACTTGTGCAATATGTAAAAACTGTTAGCGATTGCAAAATCTATTAGACCTTATAACCTTTTTATTCTTCTGTTATGTGGAAATAACCAAGTAGTCTTCCTTGTCAGAGCATTATATTCTCCATATACTTCAAAAGTATGTGAATGTTGTTGAATTCCTGTTAAGACAGAAGCGGGTACTGGCATCTGCCTACCATGTTCAAATATCATCTAAAGGTGTGTCAGTACTGCAGTATTAAACGTTATAAATACTAAATGTCGACAACTCACCGCACACATCACAGAGGATGAATGCCTGTTAACTAGTACCTAGACTGTCAGTTCAAACTAAGGCTTCATACGGTTACCCAACGGTTCCCAAAGATTCGCTCCTCGCTGGCGGATTTTTACTTGTTTTCAACCTGGTTAGGATATAGATACAATAAGCTGTTGTCGTTTGTTTATAACATGTTTTACAGTGGTACTAGTGACGCACACTATGACAGTCATAATTGTTCACATACATTTCATTACTTTTGCGTTGCTAACTGCAGCAGTCAGTCCTCGCGGTGATAAAGAAAGCAGGCTTGAGTTGTTTTTCAATGTATTAACTCTCAAAGCTTCATAAAATCAAATAATACAATGCCCCTACCTAAATTCTTTAATTGCACTCTCTCTCTCTCTCTCTCTCTCTCTCTCTCTCTCTCTCTCTCTCTCTCTCTCTCTCTCTTTTCTCCCTCCTTCTCCTTGACCACGTGATATGCCTTAAGGATGTCTGTTCCAGGGAACACAACAGTGGCCTTGAAAATGTGAAAGTGGGCATTGGAAAATGGAGGCAGGACAAAACACTTCACGTGACCATGCTGATCAAGCAAAAACGGTTCAAGATGCGCATATGCATAGAAAATGGGAAAAACTTAGCCTGTCGAAGGCATAAAAGGAGCCGACACGAGATACCTGGTCCTTTCAGCTACGGGCTGCTCTAGGAGCAAGAGCCCGTGCCAGCACAAGGCTGGCTTAATCTTTAACAACATACCTGGTCTCACAGAGGCAAACTCACTCACTCACACACAAGCTCAGAGGCATCTTGGAGACGGACGGATACACACCTGGAGGCGAGAACCTCTCCTGTTGCAACCTGCCGCTTTTATCCCCCACCTCGTGATCCTATCGCTGGACCACAAGTCTACCTTTGCAGTGAGCCCATTTCTAGGCCGTCCTCCAAGCCCCATTCTACAGTGAAGCCAACTCTTCTTCAAGGTAATGTGTTCTGTATACAGATGTTCTTAATCAGTCACGTAAATTCCGTATCATCTCACTAAAACTTCCGACTTTGTTTCCAAAGTGCCAGTGTTCATATCAACCTTGCCTTGCCAGTGCAGTGTTCATATAACTCTAAATAATAAGTGTTTTTATTGTTTGGAAGACGTAAGGTTAAAGCATCTCGTGCCACTTTCCGTGCACTGCCTTGTCTTTGCTTGATGTCTCTGAGCCTTTTCTGACCTTCATTCGTAAACCTCTCCGTTACAGAGGGACCTTTGGCTTTGGATTTCCCACCTGATTGTGCCTGCATTCACGAGGATACTTCATTTCGTCGCCTCGTCCCTTGTACCTTGATTATTACACAGGATCTGTTACCTGTTAGAATTCCATTTTAATCTTCTGATTGTTGTTAATTTAAATATATGTCAGTTTAAGGTTTCCTAAATTGTTTATCTACATCAATTCCTTGATGAGTAGAGCCCTCAGCTCATGTAACAAATCCCCCTTCTTCTTGCGTTTTCCCTGTCCAAATAGCAGTCAGATCCCAAACATGCCCAGAAAGTAGCATTTTCCCAGGTAAAACGTAAATATATATATATATATATATATATATATATATATATATATATATATATATATATATATATATATATATATCTTCTTACATATAAAATTGAATGTTTGTATGCTTCTATGTTTGTTTGTATATTTGTGCGCTACGAAAATCTGAACTGCAATGACTTACCTAGAAATAATTTTGCACGTGGCCAACATATCATCCAACATACTAGAAAATAAGATAAGTTTTAAAACCGTCCCCCTTCTCTCTCCCTTTTGTACTTAAGTGGTGAATAAACTCTACAGGTTCATCATACCTTTTAGAGTACTAGAGACCATAGAAACAAATTATTGAAAATGCTTTTTAGTCAACACAGAAATAACGGGATAAAAAGGACAGTCACCACAGTAACAACTGGGTAAAGTGGACAGTCACCACAGTTATACCTGGATAAAAGAGACAGTCACCACAGTAATA
This sequence comes from Macrobrachium nipponense, assembly GCF_015104395.2. Taxonomy (NCBI): domain Eukaryota; kingdom Metazoa; phylum Arthropoda; class Malacostraca; order Decapoda; family Palaemonidae; genus Macrobrachium; species Macrobrachium nipponense. Next base: position 6,902,823 of record NC_087203.1, read on the forward strand.
CCTGGATAAAAGAGACAGTCACCACAGTAATACCTGGATAAAAGGGACAGTCATCATAGTAATACCTGCATAAAGGTGACAGTCACCACATAAATACCTGGATACAATGGACAGTCACCACAGCAATAACTGGGCAAAGTGCAAAGTAGACAGTCACCAGAGGAATACCTGGATAAAGGGGACAGTCGCCAAAGAAATACCAGAAAAAAGGGACAGTCACCACAGTAATACCAGGATAAAATGGACAGTCACCACAGTAATAACTGAATACAGTGGACAGTCACCACTGCAATACCTGGATAAAAGGGACAGTCACCTCAGTAATACCAGGATAAAATGAACAGTAACCAGAGTAATAACTAGATAAAAGAGACAGTCACCACAGTAACATCTGGATAAAATGGACTGTCACCACAGTAATATCTGAACCAGAGCAATAACATAATAAAAGTGACAGTCACCACAGTAATACCTGACTAAAAGGACAGTCAGCACAGTAATACCTGGACCACAGCAATAACAGTATAAAAGGGACAGCCACCACAGTTAATACCTGGAAAAAAGGGACGTTCAGCACAGTAATAACTGGAAAAAAAGTCTCCCCACAGTAATATCTGGATAAAAGGGACATTCACCACAATAATACCTGGATGAGAGGGACAGTCACCACTGTAACACCTCTATAAAAGAGTCAGTCACCACAAAAATACAAGGATAATATTGACAGCCCACAGTAATACCTGGAAAAGGGGGACAGTCAACACGGTAATACCCGGATATAAGGGATAGTCACCACAGTAATCACTGGATAAAGTGGACAGTAACCACCACAGCAATAATAGGATAAAAGGGACACTCACCACAGCAAAACCTGGATAAAGGTGACAGTCACCTTAATAAAAGGATCAGTCACCACAGTAATGCCTAGATAAGGTGGACAGTCAATACAGAAATACCAGGATAAGAGGATCAGTGAACCACAGTAATGCCTTCATAAAAGCGGCAGTCACCACAGTAATCATTGGATAAAGGGGACAGTCACCAAAGTAATACCTGGATAAAAGAATCAGTCACAACAGTAATACCTGGATAAAGGGGACAGTCACCACAGAAATGCCGGGATAAAAGGGATAGTATCCACAGTAATAGAGGGATAAAAGGGATAGTATCCACAGTAATACCGGGATAAAAGGGATGGTATCCACAGTAATACCGGGATAAAAGGGATAGTATCCACAGTAATACCGGGATAAAAGGGATAGTATCCACAGTAATACGGTGATACATGAGTAAAGGAGACAGTCACCGCAGCAATACTAGGATGAAATGAACAGTCACCACATTCATGCCTGGATAAAAGGGACAGTCACCATCGTAATACCTGGATAAAGGGGAGAGTCAACACAGCAATACCATGATATAATGGACAGTTACCACAGTATTGCCTGCGCAAAAGGGATAAAAACAGGATAAAAGGGACTGACAGCACTGAAATACCTGGATAAAAGGATCGGTCACCACAGTGATACCTGGATAATAAGGACAATCACTACAGTAATAACTAGATAAGAGGGACAATCACCACAGTAATAGCTGGATAAAAGAGCCAGATAGCACAGTAATGCCTGCTTAAAAGGAGCATACAGCATAGTGATACCTGGACAAAAGTGACAATTCCCACATTAGCACCTGGATAAAAAGTATAGGCAGCAAAAGTAGCACGTGGTTAAAGATGACAGACAGTGTAGTACCTGGTTAAAGGTGTTAGACATAGTAATACCTGTAAAAAAGGGACAGTCACCACAGTAATACCTGGATAAAAGGGACAAACAGAAAAGTAATAACTGGCTAAAAGGGACAATTATCACAGTAATAAATGGATAAAAGTGACAGACAGCACACTAATAGCTGCCAGTTCATCCAAGACTGTTCGAAGGGTGAACAAAAAAAGTAGAATTGGCAGTCGGACCATCAACACAAACACAGTAACAATATTTCTTTATTGGCTGTCGTCTCATTCTCAAAGCTGGATTAATACATTAAACTAAAATACTAAATCAGGAGCAAATCTAAAATCATGTGGTGAGAATCAATGTTACCAGTTGGACATTGTATAAGAGTCGAGTAGTATAAACAAATAATTTGTGGTCAGTGTAAACTAAAGTTGGTTAGAGGGTTATAGAGGTGGCCTGGTTATTCAACTTTGGTCCTATTAGTTTAAGGAATATTATTTCAAAGAAGGAAGTGAAGAACTAAGAATTTTAAAAGGTTGTTTGTAATATTCTCATCCATAATTAGTTTTACAACTTTTGGCCTGTTCATGAATATTTAAGAACTACGGATCAGAGATCTGATTCCAGTTCAATAACAAATCCTCTACAACAATCAGTTCGAGCTCTCAGCAAGCGTGAGTCCCCTACGTATCTCCCCTTACTACATCAGGGGCATGAAAATGAATATACGATGCTTGAAGTCAT
>NC_087203.1:6910299-6922799 GCF_015104395.2 Macrobrachium nipponense
CGGAAAGAGACTTAGCGATACCTTTGAAAATTTCCCCTCCTGGTTTTTCCGGCCTCGGACCGGTTTTTATGTCGCCCCCAATGAAAATCTGAAGTCCTTTTGCCCGTCCTCAAGTGATATTACTTTTCTCTTACTTCTTCCAAGTACGAGAGAGCGCGAGCGAGAGAGAGAGAAATTCAGAAGCGAGCTTGAACCACCGTTTGCTTTTTTGGGGACAATTGACTCGGGATCAAAGGAATCTTTTTATCTGATTTAAAACTCTGGTTGCTTCTTTAGCTTCCGGAGTTTTTCTGATTTTTCTTTATATTCTGTTTGTTTTGTTAAGATAAAGACTCGGAAAGTTTCCTGCGAAGGAGAATACAATTTAGACGTCCAACTGGGCAGCCTTTTATGTTTGAGGTTGAACGACGCTTTTATATGTATACTTTTGCGTTCGTCTGAGTGTATTTTTTCTGAACTTATATTTCTGTAACAATTAAATTTCTGTACACATACGCATGCCATATATATATATATATATATATATATATATATATATATATATATAATATATATATTATATATATATATATATATATATATATATATATAGTTTTACCACCATACGCCTTTCTCTTATTGCGGGTTTAGCACTAGAAGATGTCACCCCTTCAGTTTTCCTCATGGTCCTGTGGAGGAGTGTAACAATTTTTACTCCTCGACTGAGCCCTTACTCTGACTTCGTCTTGGCAAGCCTTTCACAGCGAAATTGAGTTCCTGACAGGTTCTCTCTCTCTCTCTCTCTCTCTCTCTCTCTCTCTCTCTCTCTCTCTCTCTCTCTCTCTCTCTTGGAAATAATTATTTTCCTTCAAAATATTTTTACATATTTTTGTGAAAGTTGTTTTATATGAATTTAAATGAGGCACAAGTCTTTTATAATGTTCCCAGACTAGAAAAGCGTTACAAAGATCTTTAGCCAAGAATTTCCTTTTGTAAATATTAAGCTTATTCCAAAAACCCCACTAATGCTCGGGTCTCTTTAAAGATCTAAGGATAGACGGTGTCCGACTCTAGCATCTAACGTCATTTATAAATACACTTCTCTCTCTCTCTCTCTCTCTCTCTCTCTCTCTCTCTCTCTCTCTCTCTCATTCCTGTTAAGATAGTAGCATTTTTGACACTTTACATTTCACCCCTTTCAGCCCGACATTCCTATCGGTGCTGAACTTGGACTTGAAGGGCATCGGGAGTGTATCTATTCATTCTAGCAACCTCGGTCACCACCTTCCCACCCCTTCTCACGGAGTTCAAGGGCATCAGGATTGTCACTATTCATCTCAGCGACCTCAAAAACTATGGATTAGACACTAATATCTGTTTTTTCGGTTCATTTTACATGTCACCACCTTCCTACCCCTACTCAGCTCCCTTCCTATCAGACCTGAACTTGGATTTGAAGGGCATCAGGAGTGTTCACTATCCATTTCAGTGACCTCAAAAACTGGATTAGACACAAATGACAGTTGTTTTTGGTTATTTATACATGTCACTCCCTTCCCAGCCCCACTTGTTATCAGGGCTGAACTTGGACTTAAGGGGCATTGGGAGCGTCAATATTCATTTCAGCGACCTCTAAAACTATTAATTAGACACTAATATCTGTCGTTTTTTGCAATTTTTACATCATCCCCCTTCTCACCCCCTCCCTATAGGGGCTGAACATGGACTTAAAGGGCATCAGGAGTGTCACTATTCTTCTCAGCGACCTCGAAAACTTTGGATTACTGTTGTTTTTGGTAATTTTTACATTTCACTCCCATCCCACACGGCCTCCTTTACCCAACCAATGGTCCGATTTTGATTCCTTTTTTCACCATGACCCTTTCCCGCTTTGATATTGACTTATGTTTAAAATCTCATCAAAATCGGTCTAGAAATATCGATTTGTATAGCGTTCATACAGACATTTTCTCGTTTATATATACAGATAGATAGATGTGTATGTGTGTGTGCATGCATGAACTTAAAGAGTGCATGCAAACCTTATCCGTAGAATCAATATCAACACCTGTAAAGTGAGTTAGCTTTTCGAGCCTATCAATATAATGGATGCTTTTCTTTCATAACTAAAAAGTGAATTATAAAATGCGTATAGGCTTCACTTCGCGCACTGCGTTAAAACTGCTTTCCTGCCAGGAATGACTCATGACGAGGTCTGAACGCCAATAGTTATTCAAAAAAGTTTGCTAAGTATCTGTACCTATTGACAACTTAATTTCGTAATTGATCGATAGATTGTTATTGGTATAATAAAGTCTGAACAGAAAATTGTAAGATGAGATCATTTTCAGATCCTGGGAATCATGCCGAGGACTTACGTCGGCAGAGGAAATTAAAAAAAAAAAAGATAAAGATAGAGCATGGCAATTTGTCCAAGAGTACCTGGAATAATTTTCTTATACTAAGCAAGTCTCCTTCATTGTTTCGAGAAATATTGAACACAACTGAATGAGAAATAAAGTAAAGATGGCTTTCAAGAACAATAATAAAGAGTCACAGGATTCATGGGTACAAGAATCAGATTACAAGACTGATTTATTAATATGTCAGTTACATTCGAAAGAACCATGACCATCACGTTCAAGAAATCTGACCGTCAGGTAAGACGGTAAATCGTTGCCAGCGGAAAAAAAAAAACTACGTTATGTTCTGTGTTCAGTCGCTTGGAAGTGCTTCTTTATTAAGGTTTCACACAACGTTGTATTATGTTTGGAGAACCAAGCAGCCGTCAGGAGAGAATTAAATCCTCGTCCCTTACTTCTGCCCATGTAAGATAGAAAGGGTCATTAGTTCCGGTGGCTGGGTTCTTGTATAAGTTCTTCATTCATCCGGTCAACCGTTAAATTAGATTTAGATCCGAAGCTCTGGCAAAATTGCACCTGACTCTCTCCTCGGGGAGAAGTGAGATAATCGGAGAGCAATCAAGTCTTCCTACGTCCGCATACCTGGGGCAAACTTCGGCACGCAAATGTCGCTCCCATCTCTATCGTGGTTCATCGATACAGAATTAATACGGATTAATTAGCTGACTGAAACAGAGGAGTCTTATGTTGATAAGGTGAGGATATCGCATTTACTCCTGCCAAGGAGAGGGTTACCTGCAACTCTGAAGGCAGATCAGGGGATTTGTGGGCATCAGGCTGGCAAACCCATCGATAATATCAGTACACAGCAACTTCCAACAGACTTTAGGTCAAACAAGTATCAAAGAAACAGCTCGTGACTGTAAGAATACTTGCGGGTTTAAGGTTTGTCACCCTGTTAAGAGATTATATGATCTTTTCATTCAGGTGAAGGTCTTAACACGTGGATGCATGGCGGGGTCAAATTGACCCCAGTTGATACAAAATCATTGCTATTTTATATCTGAGATACTTTGTCAAATTCCCGTTTTGTGGCTTTTATCAAAAACATATTTCCTTTCATCTAATGTCTTTTCATCAGCTTGTCATTGAGACTTTTTTGTCAATTAACCAATTGAGCATGGCTGCATGACTGGGGTCATTCTGACCCCATTCATTTCATATGCAGATTTATATTTTTTGTATTCAATTTTATAGCACCAAAAGATTATTAAATGGCTGGATGATGATATGTAACATCTTAATGACAATATCTTTATCAAATAACACATAGTTTGTAAAAAGATATACTTTTTATGCTATGAAAATCATAAAGAATATTTTTACAACAATGACGGTCTGGTCTTCCAATTGTTGTTTGTCACTTGTTTAATTTAATATTGCACAAATGAGTTACCTTACCTTGGTACTTGAAAAACTTCAAGCTTATACTATACGCTTGTGCATTCTGAGAAGAGTCTACAAAAACAGAAATCAAGCTGTTAGGCAATTACAGAACCCTTCATTTGGACCGCCTATATTTTCCAAAACCATGTCGGTCCACTGATTCGAACAGGTTCGTGGAACACTGCGTTTCGATAATCCTACTACAAGAAAAAGTAGGAAAACTAGAGATAAGTTAGCTGTTGTTCGTTTGTTGTTAGATGGATTTGTTGAAAATTCTCAGCGAAGCTCCCAGCTTAGTGAGTGTATTACTGTTGACAATCAAAGCCTGCTAAATACGGTTTGAAATTCTGGGTTGTGGCAGATGCCAACTCACATTATGTATCTAACATTGAAATGTATACAGGAAGGGATGACGAGAGAATGTGAATTAGGTATGCACATTTTCCTAAAGCTCACAGCTCACTTGCATGGAACTGGAAGGAGTGTCATGTGTGACAATTTTTTTTACCAGCTGAACTTAGCTAGAGAACTTTCATCCAAAGAATGTCATTAGTTGGTACTATCTAGTCGCGGCAACAGAAGGGAATTGCCAAAGGAAGTGCTGGAAATAAAGAAAAAGGATTGTATGAAAGAGTGTTTGCCTATAGTGAAGAGGGAATGCAAAATGTGTCCTCTAAGTCTAAGAAGGGTAAAAAAAACTATTCTTACTGTCAAGCCATAACAAGGATGAGAAACCGAATGAGGGTAACGAGAAGAAACCAGAAGTGATTTTGTATTATAACTAGCCTAAAGGGTGGTGTCGATTATATGGATGAGAGGGTTGTTACATACAGTGTCAAATACGCCAGTAAAAGGTGGCATGTTCAAGTATGGTGCAACTTGCTTGGTCTGACATATTACAATGCATTAATTCTATATACATGCATGTTTCCAGATCACCAAAATGGGAAAAGCCACAAGAGGCGAAAACTAAAAAAAATGATAAAAACTATAAAACAATTATAATAAGATAATAATAAAAGTGTAGCGTCTGGGAAAGATAGTGCATCCTCAAACAGTCCAGAAGAGGAACGATTTGCTTCCTCTGTTTCATCAAAAAAACAACCTTCAAGATGTATTAACTACGCGCACAAAATGTAAAATGTGTTGCAAGTTTGTATGTCCTGATCATTATTTTGTAATGCATCATGCATGCAAGTGTCATTTGCAAAGAGAATATATATATATATATATATATATATATATATATATATATATATATATATATATGTATATATATATATATATATATATTATATATATATATATATATATATATATATATATAAATATCCAAACCAGCGGTGGCCACAGCCGGATATACATCAATGAGGAGAAGGACATAAAGACTTGATAAAAGGGTCAATTTATTCCCGACGTTTCGTAATGTCTTCATTACATTTTCGAGGGCTGTACAAAATAGATAGCATAAAATAAATTACAATAAAGCTAAGAATTTGAGATTTAAAAGTTGCACAATGATTACAACCTTAAAATATTAAAAATACTAAAAGACACCTTTAAAAACAAAAAACGTAAACTAAACAGGACAAAAATTATTAAAATGAGTAAAAAAAACCGAATGAAACAAAAAAATAATAAGACATATTCAAGTAACGTAAAACTGGACCAACCTATTCAGCGGCAATGCCAAGACTGGAGATAAAAGGAAGAGACTAAGAAAGGTACAGTGTGCCAGCAGAGGTTTGACTATTCAACAAGGGGACGAGTCGTTTAATCATTAACGATTCTAAGATTGTCAAATGATTAAACGACTCGTCCCCTTGTTGAATAGTCAAACCTCTGCTGGCACACTGTACCTTTCTTAGTCTCTTCCTTTTATCTCCAGTCTTGGCATTGCCGCTGAATAGGTTGGTCCAGTTTTACGTTACTTGAATATGTCTTATTATTTTTTTGTTTCATTCGGTTTTTTTTACTCATTTTAATAATTTTTGTCCTGTTTAGTTTACGTTTTTTGTTTTTAAAGGTGTCTTTTAGTATTTTTAATATTTTAAGGTTGTAATCATTGTGCAACTTTTAAATCTCAAATTCTTAGCTTTATTGTAATTTATTTTATGCTATCTATTTTGTACAGCCCTCGAAAATGTAATGAAGACATTACGAAACGTCGGGAATAAATTGACCCTTTTATCAAGTCTTTATGTCCTTCTCCTCATTGATATATATATATATATATATATATATATATATATATATATATATATATATATATATATATGGGTGTGTGTGTGTGTGTGAGAGAGAGAGAGAGAGAGAGAGAGAGAGAGTGTTAATTACATGCTTCGTTAATGAAATTTACAATTTTGCATTACGTCAGATAAGTACAAAAGCAAGCTTCACAGAAGTATATCTAAAAAGAATTTTTTTATTGATTTTTCATTTCCTTTTTGTCTTGAATTATGATTCAAATTTACTTCAGTTATGTTTTGACATAGTAGAAAATTAAACTTAGAATCAAGTTTAATATTGATCATAATATATGTGTGTGTGTGTGTGTTGGTGTGGAGAGAGAGAGAGAGAGAGAGAGAGAGAGAGAGAGTTAATTACATGCTTCGTTAATGAAATTTACAATTTTGCATTACGTCAGATAAGTACAAAAGCAAGCTTCACAGAAGTATATCTAAAAAGAATTTTTTTTATTGATTTTTCATTTCCTTTCTGTTTTGAATTATGATTCAAATTTACTTCAGTTATGTTTTACATAGTAGAAAATAAACTTAGAATCAGTAATATTGATCATAATATTCCTTTATGGATCTTAACAAAAATATAGTATTGGGGTTAAATTGACCCTAGTCGTGTAGAGATGTATAATGAAAATGTTAAGCATCCACGGGTTAAAATGGACAAGTATTCAAGATATCTTTCTTTTATTACCACTATGATTGTAATTATAAGCATTCTTCACGAAAATAAATGTGCACACACACATATATATATATCAGACATATATATGTATGTTACACACATATGAACATTTATGTGGTATGTATATAGTACATATAGTATATGGATGTATTATACATAAATGTATGTTACGCACATGAGTATATATATATATATATATTATATATATATATATATATATATATATATATATATATATATATATATATTGTGACGAAGTGGCCAAATATCTGGTTATTACACTTACCAATCAAAATTGGTTACCTCACAACAGCCAGGCACCTGAACCTTCATCACAGATAAATTACGACTGATTAGTCTATAGTATTAGTATAAGTGTGAGGTAATCTTGTATGAGATTAAATTAATTAAACATATATATATTGTCACGTGGTAGGGTGGCTGAGATATGAAAGATTTCTGGCTCTTTTATGGCCTTTGACACTATATACAATTTGACTTGGATTTGTCACCTACCAGTGATCAGAAAAGGTAAGTCCTTCAGTGAACAATTAAGATAATCAACAACTACTTGGGATGCAAGGTAAACATCGGGTGTCCACTTAACACATATAATTCACTAAAGGGGATCAGAATAAATATACAGGAGCTGGCAAGAGCGCTCCATAGCACTGTCAATTACTGTACAAAATGACAATCTCAAGACAATGTGCCACAGTGCTGCAGCTATGTAGTTCCTCAAACCCACACTGGTTAAAATCATAAATTAAAAGGATTATAGGATGCTTGCAAGTAATTGGTACAAGGGGAAAATGTAGAACTCACTTCACACTGGATTCTGGGTAAGCTTGACAGGCTATAGCACTGGGAATGAACACAAAGTGGCACCATTTATCTACTGATGACACACAGCAGCCATTCACACTAAGATCTGCAATGCAGGGATAGTTGCTATACGCAAGGGAATTATGAGTGAGATCAACTATGGAAAAATACAGGACAAAACTGAAAACCTTTGGCTAGTAAATAAACACAAAGCACTTATGAAATCTAGCACTAAACATATTACACTACATTAACAGGTGTTCCAATATATGTGGAAATAATTAACATTAAAGTTTACAAGAAGTCACAAAGGAAATCTCTGAGAGAGATTGCAAAGTTAGGGGTCTGGAGAACAGTAGAACAGGTAGAAAATGAGTAATAGAAATGGTGAGAATGAACTACAACTTCCATTCACTTTACCTTTGTCCGTAGACGAGATGTCTGTAGAAGAGAGCTAGTCTGCAGGGTGCAGAAAATTCAATGGAAATTGGCATTGCAGTCGGTTCAAACCCAGGAAGAATGTGATAAAAGGAGGAATGCACTTCTGGTTATGAGTTCATAAGCACAGAGGTCCAACAGTGGTTGTACGTACCCCCAATCATTAAAGGTGCAACATCACAGGGGCATCTAGTAAGCACTTTTCACCAAGTTCTTTGGCATTGGCGGGTAACAGGTTGCTTACACAGACACATTAATGACCAGCAGCATTTTCTACTGATACAGGAATATGTGTTTTCTACAGAAAACATGAAAGATGGGACCAAGCCTTGCATTCAGCAGTCATTCCTCCCTTCACACCTCTGACGTGTGAAGGAGCTGTCCCTTCTCTATATACCAGGAGCTGACAATAGGGGCATTGTATTCTTGTTGTGATTGCACATGGATGGCCTATTGTTTCGTATTCATTTGGGATGCATAATCCTAGGAAAGGAAATTATAGCACGCTAGCTAGCACAAGAGTCCAGAAAAAGGGGGAAAAAGATGTCATTAACATCGAAGAGCAACGGTGACAGTGGATGGCAAACCAGGTGTGGGGTCAGGTCAGGTAGGGGTACCTAGTGATTTACTGCTAATGACCCAGATACTCTCCTTAAAGGCAGTGTGGGGGAATTCTTAATTGATTTCCATCTTAAGTATGGGGGATAATCCTAAAATGACTTTCGAGGTGCATATTCTATTATTTCACTGAAATTACAAATGGGAAAAGTCACGGACATTTGCGAAACGTTTTTCAAAGCTACTTTATTTGAGGGGAGGAAAAGCGAAAAACAAACACAAAATATTAGTGTTTATTGACAGAACTACCCATGGAAGAACACATTACCTCCATCTTTCGGCGTGAACGCCTAGACTCTTTGACATACACTCAAATAATTTAGCTTAAACAAGTTCCAAAATCCTCTCTCTTAGTTAGGACTTACATGTATGAATGCATAACATCTTAAGCTAAAATTAATGTGTCTGCATAAAGTAACCCTAGACAACTTCTAGTAGGCGCAAATAACATTTCCATTTAAGTTACAATCAACTTTACGTACAAGTATCAGCTACATGTGGATTACCCTATACAATTAGTATAAATACAGACGTCCCTCAAAATTACAAAGTACATTAACATCTTAGCTAATCATTATTCAGTCAATACAAAACCCATTCACAAATACTTTTGTGCTTGCAGTTGACTCATTAGACTACCTCCATCTGTTTATGCAGAGGGTTTGTGTCAATATTGACATGCAAAGGAGTTCATCATGCACTAGCAATGTAAATTCAAGTAAAAGAAACTTTAGCTAAGAAAGGGACCACCAATCAACGGTCGGGTGATTTAAGCAATTCTTATTTGACACAAATGGGATATGAAAGGTTTGAGTTCCTTGGTCACTGTCTCTGGAATAAGGTACCAAATACTCAGGAAAGTTAAGGTTTCATTTCTTGCTTCTCCCTCTGGCGTAAGTCATCCAGCTGTTCTTCCCCATGTTCATGAAGGCTTGGTAGCATTTGGGTGACATGGAGTTTCTGACTGGAGACCAACGCATATGTAACAAATAAAATTTTACATTAAGGAAGATTTTAATTTGAGAAAGGACTCGGTAGGTACATTCTGGGTCTCAGTTAATTACATGTATTTTCATTAATCAGAAGAGTAAATTACAGAGCCCCATTGCTCGGCTCTTGGCACTTATCACTTTAACTAATACATGAACTTGATAGCCAGATTGTCAAATAGTCATAATGGATAACAAAGGAATTAGCTGAAGGACTTGGTTGCTGGATGTGGGAACAGTGGAGCAGACAGTGGATACAGGGGTAAAAGACCTTTCTGGAAACGTGGAGAGAGGGCGCATTAATCCTTGATAAATCAAAGCACAATCTAAAACTTTACAAAGGGAAATTGCTAAATGCTCAAGGAAGGAGGACATCAATTCATGATCAGGCAATTTACCAATTAACAATGATGACTGGATACCAACAATAAATCAACAGGTCTTAGCACATGGAAAAGAAAGGAACAGAATGAAAATAAAAACAAAAGAATCGACAGAAGAACTTTATAACCAGACCTTACCTTAAATTCTGAATGGAGATTGCATGAATCAACATCAATGGAGCCTCTATCAAGTGGACTTTGCAATGGATACTTAAAGGGGTTCATGGATAGTGAGGCTCTTGGTTGCAACACAGAAAGTTTGGGAGCCACGAGCGATGCATGCTCCTCCAGTGGTATTCTATCTGCATTTCTCCTCCTTGACCTCTGTCCTGGCCTTATACGGCCAGGCTCAGGCTCAAAATGCCGGTTTTCAGTGCCCTGGGCATGTCAGGTGAGAGATATCACTGATGTATCCCAAGAACTATCTGGAATAAAAGATCTTCAGCCAGCAGATCATAAAGACACATTTACAGTGACGCTTGGGAGAGGCAAAGGAGGTGTACAATGGAAGGGTAATTTGGATCTTGACGAATCTAATGTCAAATTTAATCTTCAAACAAGGGGTATTACAAGGCTCGTCTCCTTGGGCTCTGAATGTGACTTCTCAAAAGGAAAACATGGCGAAGTGAGAAGTATTAGAATATACTTCTTGCAATACATAGACTGTGTACCTCACCAGGATTCGATTCTATGCCTTTGTGAGGTTATACATGGAGGAAGTGATATTATCCATCATTTTATTTGTTTCTGCAAGTAGGATCGAAATCAACCCATCTCCACCTATTAGGATAGGTCAATTGTACGCATGACATTTTGATGTTTTCAAATTTTAGGCACGAATAAGTTACTAACATTGGCATAACCTCTCTACATAAAGAACTTAGACCCAAAGAATTCGATCTATGCCTTTGTGGATTGATACAGGGATGAAATTAAATATATATATATATATATATATATATATATATATATATATATATATATATATATATATATGTATATATATATATATATATATATAGGAAGATAGAAAGATAGATAGATAGATAATATACATATACACATGTATGTATATAAATATATATATACAAAACATACATATGCATATATATATATATATATACTATATATATATATATATATATATATATATATAGTATATATATATATGCATATGTATGTTTGTATATATATTTATATACATACATGTATGTATACAAATATATATACAAACATACATAGCATATATATATACTATATATATTACTATATATATATATATATAATCTATATATATATATATATATATATATATATATATATTATAGGTAGATAGATAGATAGATAGATACACTAGTGAGTGAATATATTCATGCTTGCTGCAGGGCACACTAAGTACATAGCATACTGTACAATAAATGGTATTCAGTTCCGTCAACTTAACGTAACTTTAACAAGCAGTAACTGCCTCAATATGCCGGCATCTCCAAATATGTATAAAATAAAATACGCGCATTAAAAATTGTTCGAGTAACTTGCCATAGGAGACCCGGCTATTAGCGTATATCAAATCCTCCGAAAGGAAATTATTCGATGTTGCATATCACTGGACATCGTGTGTCATGGGAAAAAGTTCTCATTCCGCAACCGGTAATTAAACAGAGATCATAAATTCTTGGAATAGCCACGAATCGGAAATAAAAAGAAAAGGATCAATGGAGGGAGGAAAACTGTGGCCACTTCCAAAAAGAAGTACTGAAATCAGAGCTTTTCCTTTGTTAAAGTAGTCTGTGTGTCTGTCTCTCTCTCTCTATCTCCCTCCATATATCTATCTATCTATATATATATACATATATATATTGTTTTTATTTCTATTGGGTTTCGATCGTATTTGGCCTTTCTGATTGTTCGTTGACATTGTTTTCGTGTTCTCTGCTTTTTTAATCCTCAGTGGCTAAGGCGTTTTAAGAAGTTGAACGTTGCATTCTCTCAGTATCTACATATACATAGTACATAGTTTACAAGTGTGGTTTGCAATCTGGTTGCAACGGGACTTTTAAGTTTTACTCTAGTTTCTATGCATCTAACTTATGAAAAAGAAAGGAAAGAAAGTTAAGGTTACTGCAAAGGGTCATTTCAATGGAGATTAAGGGAAAATCAAGGAAAGATTTAATATGATATAATTACACAAATCAGAGGAGAATTTACACAGGGCTTAGACACTGGCTCCGTAGTACTGTAATTAAGTTATTTCACAAAACAAAAATAGTGCCAATTTCAAGTTAGTATGAGATAAGCTTCCCTAGAGTATCTTCAAATTGAACAGGCTCTTACAGGGATGCTACTCATAATGGATTTAAAAACTTTCAAGATTAGATCTAGATTAACATAACCCTATGATAAGATAACCACGCTGGGTTTAAGAACATCTCACATTAGACTAAGATTAAACAGAACCGTGCAGCATAAGGTTACAAATAAAATATCTTTTCATATGTAAATCTTGATTCTTCTCACAGGGAGATGGGGAG